>NW_028281219.1:0-247500 GCF_059751285.1 Brachycentrus maculatus
GAGCTGTCACGGTCATTCTGCAGAATGATCGCGATTGCATCAACTCCAAGCTGTCCTTGTATTTCACTCTTTAAGTATTCATATTCTCCATTTTTTCCGTTTACTCTAATCGTAAACTCATGTCTTCATTCCATCACCAAGGATGATTTTAATATCTCTCCTATATTGGAATTTGTGGCAACCTTGATATAGTTAATCTGTCATCTTACATCTCCCATCTCTACGAACCTCTCCAACAACCAATTGTTGTCATCTTTTTTAAATTGCAAAGGACGTAAAAAAATCTATAGTCAAAATTTCTATTAGAAATGTGCAAAAAAAGCAAAACTAACTATCTAACTGGGCAGAGAGAACAGATCGGCACACCAATCTGTCTTATTCTGATCACTCCTGACTCCTGACCTGATCACTTTCAATCATTTGAAATACTTGATCGTGACAAGGTTTCCTCGATCTTCCTCTTCGTTTATTACCAACCACATTACCCTCTGAAATTTGTTTTGCTGTTCTTTCTTCATTCATTCGATTTGCAAAAAATGTCATTGCTAATTTTACGAAAAACAACTATATTTTAGTAGACACTGTTCAGCATTATACCGGACATAAATTTCAGATGATTTCCATACACATTACTAACAGTAATTATTTGCACTCTTTCAAAACAAATAGTCAGGTATATGACACAGCGTATTGTTGTATGTTCTTGTATGATTAAATAGTTTTTAGTCACCCTGCAACTGTTTATACAAACTTTTGTATCATGTTTCATACACCGTGTTTGTAGTGAGAAGAATGAACTAGCAGAAAGGAACGCGCCTCCGGTGCCAATGGAGCAACTCTAGTCATTTTTGTACAACCAATATTACGTTAATTTGGTTTTCTGTCATGCCGGTGTTTGATCAGTAGGTTTGGCAATGTTATCGTGAACGTTTGGTGACCAGCATTACATTCCTGATAGTAATCGGTCCAACACATTGGGAAATACTATGAACCGAAATTTCTTCGAGAAGTAGTGCAAATTAGGTTTTAATCGGTTATCAAACGTGATTTAAGTGACAATTTACAATATTTAAGACTTTCATATTGAGTGCTACAGAATGGTGACGAAAAAAGTAAGTACCTACCTACATCTAAATATATAAGATTAAAATGCATAACTTTTCATTCTCTACAAATTTTATTTAAAATTTATGAAAAAAAAGCTAGTTAGTATCTAATCAGTGAAATAATTTGAATTTTTAAACATGTATTACAGATCAATCACAAAAACATTATTCGTATACAAATATGTATTGAGGGATTTGTTGCAAAATCTTTGAAATGTTATATTTTGTCATTATAACAGGATATCATGTTTTTATTTTCTAATTAAACAGTTTGTTTATATTTCTGTCGTATATCCATAAATAAACGCACGTTTTTATTTAATGAATTAATTGTATATGTGTTTATATATATCTACTCAAATTACAAACTCGTTTTTTTTTTTTTACTTTTTTATATATTATATAAGCTCTTTCATAACATCCAGTAAAATATACTTATTCATTTTTTTTATTACTTGACTACGGGGTATCGTCCCATTGCCGAAAATCAATCATGAATTTCGCGTATTTACGTATTTTTACTTAATTTTTTTTCTTAACTATTTATTGAGATCACACTTGAAGAAAACCGCCACTAGGCCTAATTCAAAAATAAATACAAATGTTTGTATTCTGAAGCTAAATATTATTTACTCGTACATTGCTTACATTTGCTTTATGTAATTAATGTTTATAAAGCATGAGTTATGTCAAAAATTAATACAACAAATAATTGAACATTAAAAAAAGTGGAAAATTTAATATTAGCGTCTCCTTACACTCAAATTTTCAACGACAAAAAATTCAAGCCAAAAAAGGATTTGAAAAAAAGTTTTTTTTAATAATAAACCAAATTTGACAAAAATGGTATGATAAATGCTTACATTAAAAATTTAAACATATTTTTTTATTAACACTCCTCATCATTCATCGTCCACTTTGTGTAATGCTACTTTAGTGGTTATACACAATGTAAAAGATGAATGATAAGGAGAATATTATATTACCACACTACAAAGTCAACATTGCTTTAATATAATATATATTTTTTTAAAATATGTATTTAATTTACTTATAAGTATTTCGGAAAACTTCTACAATTCTTAAATATAACATTGTTAAATTATTTTTTATTAATTATCTAATAATTTTAATCTAATAATTAATAAGCGGTCTCTTTTAAAATAGAAAAAAAAATATCCAGTAAAATAGGCAGCTAAGGTGATCTATCGTAAGCTTCAGAAGCTAAAGGAGGTAACTTAGGATTTCAATGACACTGCACATTAATAAATATAGTATTTTTAACATAGCACATTATTCAATACAGCACAGAACATTATTAAATCTATGTAGCTCTAAATCAATTAGTATTAGAACTTGTTTTTTTTTTTTTAATTCATTAAATAATAAGATAATCGGAACTACATATATTTGCAATACTTGTTTCACAATGAGCATGTAAATTCAAAATGTTATGAGTAGATGGGTACTTACACATCTCGACAATGATCATATCGCTCACTCCTTTCAACAACGTCATATATTAAAAAAAACTTGAATTTTCAGGAGATCGTTTTTAATGTTAAAGTGAATATAATGAAATGTATTAAAAATGAATATCAAGCCACTTATTGAACTTTTTACTTTACAACAGATCTTTTTAAGTAAAACCTGACGGTTTTTTCTCCATTTGAAAAATATTTAGTATATTTAAAAAAAATATATATACTTACATACAATACCTTTTCTTCAAAATGCTAAAAACAACACTTTCTGGCCTGTAGCGGGTAAATATTATGTTAGAAATTTGCCGCTTTTGCTGGGATATAGTACATTTTCTGAGCATTCCGAAAACGTGCATAACTGAAAATTGACGATTTTTGAAATATGACGTTGTTGAAAGGAGTGAACGATATACACAAATGATACAGGGATAAAATAAACATAGCATTAAGTACATGTACAAAAGCGTTGTGATAAAAATTGTGCCATAATCATTCAAATACAGTGGAACCTCTCATAACGAGTAATTCGCATAACAAGCTGAAAAGTAGCTCCCTTAACGAGCGACATTTCGCGTAACGAGTTACAGAGAAAGGGCAAATTTTCACGACATTTCTATAAAAATTGTGCAATAATAATCAAAATCAATAATCAACCTCTCACAAAGAGTAATTCAGCAAAAAAAAATAAAAGTTGCTCCCTTAACGAGCGACATTTCACATATCGTATTACAGAGAAAGGGCAAGTCCCGTTTTCACGACATTCACTTGTGAGCCGGGACTTCACACAGTCAAAACAAAAAATGTTTCGCTTAATTTTTTTTAATGTAATGGCAGTGCCATCTGTTGAACGTAAAAGCAACACACGCAATACATGGTGGATATCATACTTACACACAGCGTATAGCTGCTGTTACATAACATTCCGATGTTTTTTATTGGTTTGTCGTTTCATAGATTTTATTTTAAATACCTTTTTATTTTAAATCCATATTTTACAGAAATGTATCTTATTAATATATTCGGTGATAAAAATACCCGATTACTTATTATTTTTACAGACTGCATACAATCGTAAAAAAATATAACGTCCATCGTAAAATTGAAAGAATTTCACCATTTCGGCAGATTACAACACATTTATTCAAATGCCATCCTTGACACAGTCCTTGTTCCTTTTGTAGATTACTATTATCCTACTTATGTATGGGTGTCTTGCCAAAGGAATAAAATAATTGCATCAGTTAAAATAATTTTATTCTGTTGGCGTACTAAAGAAGTTTCTGAGGTTTCTCTACATGAGAGAGTCCGGCTATTATCCTTGGCTCTACCCGACCAAGTTTTTCCAGGGTATGCTTGGCCATAATAGTATAGAGACTAGAAAGAATCTGTATCTGAGTAGGTACGCATTTTTATCGATTGTTGCGCGGTATGATCGATAATCCTGAAATTATCCGTAGCATTGGTCTGTATGTTTCCGATAGTTACCTAAGATAGTGTCGACATAGATTGTTTCACATTCCTATATACAGGACCAACCCACCGATGGTTATGCCTGTGGGAAGGCTACCGCTATGCGGATATTGATCTGTTCCATGTGTCTGGGGGGGCATTCCTCTATATCTTTAACAAGAGTATTCATGCTCACTCTCTAAGTTAAAATAATAAAATTGAAATTCATGTTTTCTGGCGTTTCTCATGTATGTGATTGTAATCCAGGTTTCCTCACATACTAGTTTCACATACTAGTTATAAGAGTTTCTGCCCAATAAAAAGCTTCTATTCTTCTCACCAATAGGTGTCTCTAGTGAAGTTCTAGTGATTCAAGAACAAGGTTTCTATATTGGTTTATATATATATATATATATATATATATATATATATATATATATATATATATATATATATATATATATATATATATATATATATATATATATATATATATATATATATATATATATATATATATATATATATATATATATATTTATATATATATATATATATATATATATATATATATATATATATATATATATATATATATATATATATATATATATATATATGTATATATATATATTTATATATATATATATATATATATATATATATATATATATATATATATATATATATATATATATATATATATATATATATATATATATATATATATATATATATATATATATATATATATATATATATATATATATATATATATATATATATATATATATATATATATATATATATATATATATATATATATATATATATATATATATATATATATATATATATATATATATATATATATATATATATATATATATATATATATATATATATATATATATATATATATATATATATATATATATATATATATATATATATATATATATATATATATATATATATATATATATATATATATATATATATATATATATATATATATATATATATATATATATATATATATATATATATATATATATATATATATATATATATATATATATATATATATATATATATATATATATATATATATATATATATATATATATATATATATATATATATATATATATATATATATATATATATATATATAGAACTCCAAGAATTTGAGTAGTGTGGTTGTCAATAATGGGTAGAATTGGTGAATGTTACCCGTGTGTAAAGTTATTATTTAAACTAGCCTATGACGGTCGTCAGCCCCGTAAATTCCCAGATTTCCATAATCTTCTTCATCTTTGATGAAATGTCAATAAATAATATGAAAAATACTTATTGTTTAGCATTTATCATCGGCAAAGATGTATCTTGTTAAAGATTATGTTTTATACGTTGTAGACTTTTTATAGTGTCGTAAATGAATCAATTCAATATAATAAAATAATAACAACGTAGTTTTTCCACATTTTTATTATTGTTCGGCACAAACGTTTTTATTGCAAGAATCGATTGATAAGCTTTCTCGCCTTTAACAATACGATCGAGAAAATTCAGCTTAGTATTGCAAAAGCAATATCAAGATACCATAAGCTATTTTTTCACTATGCATGTAAATCTAAAACACAGTATGGAGGACTGCATTTTTTAATTTTAAAATTGTAAGAAGAAATGTATAGAAAATGATAAAATTATATTAAAAAACATTGAAACCATATTAAATAAAATTTAAAAAAAATATATATGTATTCGTACGAGAGCGCTCAAAAGTTGAAAGTATCCGTTCATTCAGGTGTTCATTAAGAACAGACTATCGCGGGAGCACTGCAAGAGATTTTTTTTTTAATTTTCCATTTTTTTTAGGAGTTTTTGTTGCAGACGTGGAGGTAGAATTTTTGTTGGAATGCTTATCGACGATAACCACCAAAGGAGTTTGTATCGTAAAACTTAAAAAAAAAAAACAAGTTCAGTGAATCTGTCAATCGAGAGCTAGTGAACGAGTAAAGTTTGTTTTTGAATTACCTAACACCCAAGTGACTCTTAAACCTAGATACGGCTTATGCAACACCACTTATCATGGCCCTACTTTTAGACTTTAACTTTATACGTTTTATAGCCTGTACCTACTCGTGAGTGGATTTACTCCTCATGTTTAAAGTAACTATGATTTTTATCTTTCTCCGAAGTGTAATTAATTTTTATGAATAAAAAGTGTAAATTCATTTTAATTATATTATTAATTGTGTCGTTTTAATCTTACTTTGCTCACCTCCGTAGTGTAGTGATCAGCATGCTCGGCTACCGTATTGGAGGTCCCGGGTTCGATTCCCGGGGGGTTAAATAAATATAAGTGATTTTTCAATCTAATATTTGTTCAATAAGCGAAGGGCAGATCACCTTTCCTTAGTGCGGATCCTCATTTAAAAAACCAATGTTTTAAAAAAATCATGTAATTCATGAGTGAAAATTTTAAGCAAAATGGCCAACCCGCGACCCGCGGAGCAATTCACATATTTTTCCTTTAAGTTTACATAAAACCACCAAAATAACATTCCATCGTGCGTAGTTCGTCATCATTACATTTTCAAGACCCATATAAATTATAAAAAAAAAATATATATATATAAATATATATATAAAACTAACTAACTAACTAACTAGCTTCCCCGCAGGGGTAGGCAGAGAGAATCGAACGCCACACCACTCTGTCTTTGCAAACATTCTTTGCCTCTTCTACATTCATGCATCTCCTCATACATACCCGACGATTTTTACGACTCCTGACCCGGCCGCTTTCAAGTATTTGACATACCTGATTGTGCCAAGTTTTCCTCGGTCATCCTCTGCTTCTTTTTCCAACTACATTCGCTCCATAAATTTGTTTAACCGTTCTTTCTTCACTCATACGCTCCACATGTCCAAACCATCTCAACACACCTTTCTTAATTTTATCGATAATGCTATATATATATATATATATATATATATATATATATATATATATATATATATATATATATATATATATATATATATATATATATATATATATATATATATATATATATATATTAATATATATATATATATATATATATATATATATATATATATATATTATATATATATATATATATATATATATATATATATATATATATATATATATATATATATATATATATATATATATATATATATGTATATATATATATATATATATATATATATATATATATATATATATATATATATATATATATATATATATATATATATATATATATATATATATATATATATATTTATATATATATATATATATATATATATATATATATATATATATATATATATATATATATATATATATATATATATATGTATATGTTTGCTTTGAATAATAGAAGAAATTTTATTTTACGGCCCGGTGTAAGATGTCATTTCTAAAATCTGGCCCGGCTGCTGAAAAGGTTGGCCACCCATGCTCTAAAGGCATGAATTTAAACGGTTCAATGATTCTTAGTTAGCAATAAAGTTACTTAAGTATATGACTTTTGTTCTATGATTAAACTTGTGAGATTGCATAGGATTTGAGTTTAGAAAAAGATTCAGAATAAAAAAAGGAGATTTCCTCATATTTAGGATCCGATTACTTAATCAATGTAAATGAACGGATTATTAAGATTAAGTCGTTTACGAACGACCCGGGTCTTGTGAAATGAGTTTCACAAAATTCTTTTTTTTCTTCATACATTTAGTTGTTCACCTAGAGTACTTCATTAATCTATGCTTCGAACATAATTGAAAATTATATGGTTTTATGACTAATATGACTATAAAAATTGTAGATGTGCTTATGGTATACGACCACCCATATAGATTTTATAGTAATTACTATAGATCAATAAGTTCTATGTCGATAATGCCCCAAGAAAAGTTGTTAGCTCAATGAAAAAAATACTTATTTCAATTCTTATTGTTGCTTTCATTATTCAATTATTTATTAACTCAATTACATATTTGTCCGCCTCCGTAGTGTAATGGTCAGCACGCTTGACTACGTTATGGAGGTCCCAGGTTTGATTCCCATGGGAGGTCAAATAAATAAAAGTGATGTTTTCACTCTAATATGTAATCAATATTACCCTGGACTGGTAACTGAAGCGGAGGGCTATCACCTTTCCTTCATGTGTTAGCGATCAAGATAACACTACGTTTATATGATGCAGTCTCTATGCACCATCAAACAATAAGGGTTTGAAATTAAATTACATTTAATATTGGATTGATAGTATAGTATTAAAATAATATAAGTATTAAAAATTTAAAAAGATATTTTCAGTCGTCTTCTAGTATGTAAAATTATTCGGGAAAGAATCTTACATACATGTAATGAAAGTTTGTGATTATAATAAAAAAAACTCACTTATTTCAACCGTGCATGTCGTCGATGAAGTGACATGGTGATTGATCTTTTCAACTAAGGCATAAATTAAACGTTCCAAAATTCGAGCAATTTTAACCAGCCAATGACAGGTCATAAGCCCTGTTAGTGTTTTGTAGACTTCTATATTACCATCTTAACAGACTTCTTCATCTGTCTTGAGATATCAATAAAATATGTGTATCGAAATTGTGTTTTATGAATCCACATTAAAACGAGTTTTGTTATTCTGTATTATTTAATAGTAATACTAACTGACATCTATCGATAAAACTTAAAAGCATTTTTTTATGTTATCTAATCTATTCACCTCATCATCGTTTTATTCTATTATTTTATGTAATTTAAAATAAAATATTTCAAACTGCCGATAGATGGCATTATTCTGGTTCTCGATATGCGGTAGTTACTTTTGATATTTGTTTTTTTTTTTGTGTGAATATTCATTGCTATTTGAATTCATTCTCTTTCTCCAATTGAAGTCCATTTTACACTATCAATATTTTTATTTATATCTCAACATAGATGAAGAAAAATATGGAGGTACAGAGCTAGCGACTCGTCATAGGCTGGTTTAATTCGTACATTTTTGATATCTCAACACAGATGAAGAAGAAAATGAAAGTCTGGGCATTTACGGGGCTTACGACCGTCATAGTCGCGGATATGTCATCTCTTTACACACGTGTAACATTTACCAATTCTACCCATGATTGACAACCACACTACTTAATTTTTGGTAAATTTGTAAATGTTCAGACATCCATATTCTTCTTCATCTATGTGGAGATGTCAAAAATGTATTAAACAACTTTAGAGCGGAGATTATCCAGATTTGTGAACAAGTATTTGAACGCACTCAAAATGTGGTTTAATTCAATTCAAATTTATTAAAAACCACGCAAGTTACATTTAGGATATTATGTTTATGCTTCAATTAATCCTTCTTCTTCATGTTAGTTCATTTTACTTGGCTATATTTGTTTGCTTCATACATAAAGTGACCATACGTCCCGTTTTGAACGGGACCGTCCCGTTTTTAGATAGCCTGTCCCGTTGTCCCCAAGTTATGTTTCGGGACGTCGAAATGTTCCTTTTTCAAAATAGAGCAACACACGGTAACAATAAAAAAAAAGTGTTTAAAATCGACGGCAGTTTGTAGTACAGCCGTTTCATATAAATTTGCTCAACAAATCGTAGCTTGATTTAGCCTTTTCACAAATGAATCAGTTGTGGACGACAGAAAAAACACAACTACAAGTCGGAGTACTTACAGCGATGTTGTTAGTTAAGATAAATTTTTAAAAATTCTGCCTATAATTCCATTCTTATTTAAAAGTAAACCCACTTATAATATTTAAAACAACAACATAATTATGTATGGAAAAATATAAAACAACATAATTTTTTCATATTTACTCCTCTTATTTTCATTATCAACAATCCTTTTCTTTTTATTAATGCATAAAAAGTACCAAAAAATACTTTTGTTTTAATATACATACTTTTACGTAAAAATTGTTAGATGTTCCGTTTTTAGGACAAAATAAATGGTCAGTTTATTCATACATAATAAACGTCAAAAATGTTTTTAGCTGGAAATCATATTTTTTTTATATGAATCAATCACCATTGTCTATCTGTTATTACGATCAATCGAACGGAAACAGAACTATAATCAAATAGCAATAACAACTTCTATTATGTCGTAATCGCATACTCCAAACGTACTGTTAATTAAAAAAATAGTTGAACGAATATTTCTTTTTTATTACAAACGAGTACCATCAATATAATAAAACTCTATATTTTTTCCTCTTTTATTTTATTTGATCGGTTATAAAATACTACTTAAAGTATTTTGTATATTTTTAACTTTAGTCTACACATGACCTGATGATGGAATGATCATACCGAAACCGGCAGTCACGAAGTAGTGTTTTTTTAAAGTGGTATTACACAAAGTGAACTAAAATAATACGTAAATTTACTTCCCTTTTGTTTTTGTGTCGATTATTGTATACGAGTATTACTAGCAGAAAGTTTGAATATAATATTTTTGCACCTGTATTTGAGAAAGATTAAAGCATACAGTGACCCCTCGGTTCAAAAACCGGTCTTCTTCTTGACCCCGAAGGTAGAGTCTATAGGGCTTGTTGTGTATCCAGCTACAAGTCGACGGGTTATATTAAGGTAATATTCTGAACGTAGGCTCATTGTGACCAGAACAAAGAAAACAGATATCATTTTAATTTTTTTAAAATAAATTAACTTAATATTTTTATTATACTTGGTAAATACTACTAATTCTTAAAATCTATAATGACAAGTGTTTCGATGGATTCTGTGTGTATCATTTGCAATCACCGTACGGTGTTCCGATTCTGCATAATTTTCAAATACGGTGTTTGAAAATTATGCGGAATGCATCGAAAAACGTGTCACAATAGATTTGAAGAAATAGTGGTATTCACCAAGTAATAATTATATTATAATGTTTTATATATATTGCCACAAAGTGATTGTGATTGAAAAAATACATACGTTCATATTCATACATTCATTAATAATATACGTAAACATTTTTCGTTATTGATAAGACACAATAAGCCACCTGTGTCTTATCAGTGGAGTTGTTTTAACAAAAACTAATATTCTTGTTTTTATATTACCTAACATAATACATACGCAAGAAAATAAGAACAAAAAAACGATAGGAATCAAAACGAATAATACAATTTTATTTTTGATTTCTCATTTTCAAAAAGACAAATGTGTATGATTTCATTTATACAGTAACAGTCAATAATGTTTTATCGTAAAAATGGTTTTATGAATTTTTAATACATTTAAAATATAATTCCTGATTTGCGAACATATCTCACTCTTTCGTACAGACATCCTGTAGAAATTTATGACCGCTGGGAATATACAAGATCGGGGGATAACAGGTCGAAGTCTAATGAGAGATGGATGATTCAAGTCACAGAACTTCTCACAAAACTAATATTGAAATGTAGAATCGGGAATAAGCAATAGGTACGCTCGGTAGTAAGGAAAACGACATTCCCATTATAGTAGAATGTTACAATTATGATAGAATGTAAAAGAAAATGCTCTAAGAAATATTGTATGTTCTGATATCATTGGTGCTGGCCAGGGTAGGACCGCCATTTTGTTTTCTGTTTTCTGAAAATACTCGTATCACTTTATTATCAACCGCTGTCTGATTCAGTATTTTTTCCATTGCTAAGGAATACTATCGTATATGTTTATGTTGAATTTGTATACAAATAAAACATGCATAAGACTGACGTCCTTGATACCAACAATGAATGCATAATTATTATAACAATGAATAATAATTATTTTTATCTTATTAACGTATCGTACAAACTAAGACCGATAGTTAGATAGTATGGAAGCTTGACTATACATAATATGAAGACATATAACGTTTATTCTTTTTATTTTTGTATTTAAAAAAAATATTGTATTACAAACTCGTATGTATCAGGATGTAATAGAATAGTTAGTTTATTGTTTAGTAAAAAAACAATAACTGATATAAGTATTTCAATTATCTACAAAATATATTATCTAATTTTATAAAATATAAGTTTCTTATTATAATGTAGTATGGTAGAACGAGGCGATTTGGAATACAGAATACACAGGATAAAAAAAAAATATTTCCTTATGTAAATTGGAGTAAAATATTTTGCAATGAATTGTTTGAATTGTCTTCTTTCAAAGAAATATTACTGTCAAAAATTACTTTTATATTTTTAGACCCCTTGGGAATCGAACCTGGGACCTCTAGCTCGGTAGATAAATGCGCTCAATTCAAGACATTTTTTTATTTACCCTTGTTTGTTACCTGGCCTTATATTTTTGAAAACATATAATTTTAATCCTAAATGTCGTATAAAATGATCATTAACATCGTGCAAAAAATATACAGAAACAATTATAAAAAATATGATTGATTGCTTTCCTTGAATCAAAATAAATTCAGGATATCAAAAAAAACATCATTGCTTGTATTATCTTAATTTATTTAAAAAAAAAACTCTTTAATTCAAATCAAAGTTAGCTAAAATTATTCTCTATCTTTATAAGAGAAAAGACGATCCAGTTTACGCACATTTAGAACGACTACGCTATCATTACTGCGTAATATTTCAATCCCAAATTTCGAGTTTAATTGGTGCAGTCAAAAATTCTGTTCTCAATTGCTGAGGCTGTCTTTTGAGAGTTTTTGACCATGTTATTCCAAAATCGCGATTACATAAAAGTATTGACATAATATAATGTATAAACGTGTCCTGATTCAGTCCTGTATTCTCTGTAGCCACATGCAACACAAAATCATCACGGATATAATATGTAAGTATCCCACGACTACTCGGTAACTTCGGTTCATTGTAAATGTATGTACAATAGCTGTAAATCTGATACTCGGTGACCTGGTTATATGTGATCAGTGACAAGTGCAGTGATTGTTCCTTAAAATGATTTGGTAGCCAAGATAATCGCTATCTCGTGTAGGGTATGTACGTATTCGTGCATTTATTTATTGCTGTGGTGGTATTTAAGTGGTTCTAATAAACATACCCGCTCTATAATGGCCGAATCGATCTCCTCATTAAAATGTATACGTTGATTAATCTGGAAAAATCATTGGGAAGAGTCAGCATCGAGGAGCATTTTTCGCCAACATTCAAGCTGAAATCCCATTCAATCCATGGTACTGAAACTTATCTTTGTCTAGATCTTCCATCTCGATGTTATGTCGCCTAACGTCTGAGCTCAAGGACTGAAGAGTCCGCTACACTAACCACGGGACCTCAACCCGACAAATTGATCAGTTTTACTCTCCAGTTCTTTAGATCTAAAAGTAGAATACATTCAAAGTTTTACTGATGACTTTTCAAAACGATTCCCATGGAAAAAGAAACGGTGCAGGAACAGTTGGCACTTTTAATTGTAAAGATGAATATGAAAATAAAATCAATGGTTAGGGCCCTTGGAGTTTCATTCTGGTACTCGTACAAGCAAGTGTAAGCTACAAAAGGCAGTGCCAACATGTAACAAGCACAACATGATCAAAATAGCACCAATAATTTGTTATTAATCACATTTTACGACATCCAATGTTTTTGTGCTAGCATATCCAATATTTTGTATGCATTATTTTATTTATAAAAAATATATATTCAGTGAGTAACTAGTTTCAAAAGATATGACACAGGCTTACTGAAAAAAAAATGTGTAGGCACCGGTGTTTCTATCAGAGTTGACTTAACCTACTCAGATGTTGTATATGTATTCAAACAAGCTTAGTTTGTTATTGCTTATCCATATACATCAAGGGATGTATTTGTGTTAGTGCTATGTTTTTATCAATTCCAAGTACCTGCAATCTTCATCTAAATGATAAAATATTATTAACTTTCTAATCAATAATATTTTAATTAATTCTATGCAAATAGACTCGATGAGGCAAAATACAAAAACTCCCATAATCCTTTTATAAACATAAATTATATATAAATATATCGGAGCTTATTCCCGAGAAATAATATCTTCCAAATTATCTATGTGTTACTTCAACTTTAACCTTAAACGTGGGGATTTCTATAAATAGATTTGACGGAATATATAAAACGATAAAAAAGTCTAATAACTATTCTTTTTATGTTACAGGAGTGATAAAAAATATCTCTCGTGTATTTTGTAGGTTATGTTATTTGACAATTTTAAAATATATTAATAGGTTTCATATTCACCTTTAAAAAAAAAAAAAAACTCAAAATAACAGGGAAATATTACCATGTAAAAAGTATTAACAGTTTTTTGTGCAGTATGTCCTTGAGTGAGTTTGAAGTTATTATTTTGCCTTTATTGCGTTTTGGTTATACTTGGCGACACCCACAAATTGAATTCAACTTTATTTTGGATTAAAAAAAAGTACATATCCATTCATTGTGACTTGTGACTAGTTGTTTCGTGGTAGAGCGTGGAAATGTATTTGCTTGTAGACCTATTAATTATAGCGATTCCATACTATATGTTGAAAGCATACTGTTTCTAGCAAGAAGAAGGCCCCTTGAAGAATAAACTATAAATATCCCGGTGGAATTATAAACTTCAGAAATTATTACCACGCAATGAACTAAACACTTGAAAGTACACAAAGATGCCTTAAGGTTCAAGCATCGCTTGGGAGATATTCATGATTACAAAACATTACATTCTTCACATACTATAATGTGTCCAAAATGATATAAAACATCTCGTTGAAAACTAAATGTACCTTTGCGACAATGGTTTATCGCTTTTTTCTTCTCACGAGGGAACACTTTCCATTTCTCGACATAGCACACCAATCTTCAGTACCTAATTCCTTCATTGTTCAAGCGGCCAGATTATGAAATGAACTGCCTCTTCACCTTAAAAAAAATTCAGCATCTCAGGTGATCTTCAAGAAACGTCTGAAACATTAGTATACATCCTAGAAACCGTAATTGTCCACCATATAATCCATTATTTGGTCCCTATACCTTTCTCGCTAACCCTCTACCTGGTCCTATTATCCTATTCTTATCCTATCCCCATTGCCATCCTTGTTGTCATCAATTGACAGTTTCATAATTATAAACAATGTTTTAATAATTTCGACGGCCCTTACGTAAAGTACTCTATCTGCAAATCTGTCACTTTACAGGAGAGAGCTTAGAAGATATTTTCAACGTATTTTTAAAATTAATTAACGGTTTTATCTGAAATTCTAAACTAGAGTTATATATTCAAAAACATATAAAAGAATGTATTTATTCGTTTTAAAACTTAATGCCTTGTCAAAATTATGTATTTAGCGTTTTAGGAGTTCAGTTCATTTCGAAAATTCGATGTAGATAGCGTCTTATACGCCTGAAAACTAGGCGTAATTTGTTTTGTATATATATTTTTTTTATTTTATATTTATGTATAACGGTCAATTGATAACATACACCAAATATCTCAAAATTGACAAAAATGTAGTTAGAGCACTTTACGTAGGCACGTCAATTTGGTCATTCATAATCCCTTTTTTTGCATTTTTACTTCTGTGCAATATAAGCACTATCGGCCCATTTATTTCTAGGTCTCTCATAGAGATGAGTTAAGTTTAATGTAAAAATGTAACGGTATAAACCTTCTCCATTATAACTAGTCCATTTGTTGATATCTCAACATAGATAAAGAAGAGCGTGGAAGGATTTAGAAGAATGTAAAACACAAAAAAGCTATTTACTTTATAAACTAACTAACTAACCATCACGCCGCTTCCCCGCAGGGGTAGGCAGAGAGAATAGAGCGCCACACCACTCTGTCCTTGCAAACATTCTTCGCCTCTTCCACGTTCATGAATCTCCTCATACATACCCGCCGATTGTTACGACTCCTAACCTGACCACTTTCAAGTATTTGGCATACCTGATCGTGCCATGTTTTTCTCGGTCTTCCTCTGCTTCTTTTCCCGCTAACATTCGCCTCATAAATTTGTTTTACCGTTCTTTCCTCACTCGTTCGTTCTACATGTCCAAACCATCTCAACACACCTTTCTTAATTTTATCGATAATCCTTATCTCAGCTTTGCATTCCTTCCTTATTTCACTATTCGTACATCTATCATATATCGTTTTGTCGCACATTCTTCTGAGAGATCGCATTTCGACTGCATTCAGTCTACTTTCATCCTTCTTTTGCCAACTCCATGTTTCACTTCCATACATACTATTTACTTTATCCTTTTCGTAATTGCAAATTATTCTCATAATTATTTCATTTTCGGGTTTTATGTATACCGTTGTGCCTGGACCCTTTTAAACGCAAACATGTAGGGAGATGTGTTAATTTTTTTTTGATGATATAATACAACATATTTTGCTACACCCCTGTTTCCTAAATAGCAGCTGTTGACTTACAACGTCATATTGATTCAGAAAAATAATAACAATTAAATCAGCGATAATTATTTAAGATACTTAATGATTACATATATTTTGTAAAAAACTAGATTAATAAAAATATTCAATGTTGTGTTATGCGAAAAATAGGAAAAACCAATAACTGAACGACGTTGGCTTTATCAATGAAATTGTAAAGTCATTTTACTTAATGAAGATAAATGGATAAAGATTTAAATTCAAATTAAGATTTAATTTAATGATAAATTTATAAAATAATACACAATAGTTCATTTATCATCTTTGCTTACGAATAGTAAGGAAAATTTTTAATAAAAGTTTCATATTTAATCACATAATTTACAAATTATCAATTTATTTATTTTAGCGAAGGCGCCGTAGCGTAGTTGGGTAGACGTTCGACTGCGAAACTGGCGTCGCGGGTTCGATTCCCGCCAATTGTAAAAGGAATTGAAGATTATTTTCAATTGGTCTGGGTGATGTATTTTTCACATTTACCTTCCCTATCCTTACTATCCTACCTGCAGACAAGAATCTAAAATAGACGCTTTGCGGGTTATTCCTTTAAAATTAAAATAAAATTGGCAGCAAAATTAAAAAAAAAAACACACTCACGTCTGAAACCGCTTGGCATTTCATATTACACAAAGTAAACAAGGAATGATAAGGAGGATTATACAGTTGAAGGATGAATTTCGTTTCCAAAATAAATAAACATAAATATTATTTATTCTTATTAGAACGAGGTTGATTGAAATAATGTTGAGTAAAAAAGATTCGCAGGTCGATTGCTATTCGGAGCGCTGACAAAAAATTCAAGGTTCAAATGTTTTCTTTCGTATTTAAATCAGTACAACCTTCATTTAATTGTATTTTGAATTATTTCACGTCATGAGGTTGATTAAGAGGTTTGTTTCAAGTCGAAAATGTAAATTATTGTCCTATTCAAAGTGCATTTTAATTATCATTTTGGGTGTGAAGAACGCGCAACAAGAGATTGTTCTCGAAACTTTTATTGACATCTCAACAGATTTTTTAATGATCTATATACACAATGTATACGTGATCACTTACAACCAGTTAATAGCAGATCGCAAGCCTTGTACAACGATAAACACAGTCAATTAAAAACAAGTCAAGAAATAAGGAATTAACAAGGATTTTTTTCTAAGTTCGCGAAGTGATTTGAAACAATCTCTCAAACATAAATACTAGTTTTTACTCTAATTACTATATTTAAATTTCAATAGATTTCACCACTGAAAATTTGTATGTGAAACACGAAACATCATTGTCAATTGGAATAAACATATTTTTTTCAAGGCAAAGAGAGGAGTATTAACTGGATTTAAGAATTTAGAGTGAATGAATGATGTAAGAACGGTGAAATAAATTTAGAAGGAGAGGAAAGCCAAAGACAAGATATGGCCAAGTACTTCAAATCCTTGGAAGTAGACTGATTAGATGAATGGATATGGAAGAAAAGAAGTATGTGTGTAAAGATAGGGGAGTGTGACGATCTATCCTCTCTGCCTACCCCTACGATGATCTAAAAAAAATCCTTTACAATGCAAATAGTCGTAGCAACATTATTCAATGATATTTTTGACATCTCAACATAGATGTAGAAGAGTATGAAAGTCTGGGTATTTACAGGGCTTATGACCTATCATTGCTGGTTGCCAACCTATTATAGGTCATACATAAGCACTGTAAATACTTAGGTTTTCATATTCTTCTTCATCTATGTTGAGATTAAAAAAATGTCAAATATCTCAAATAAAGTTGAGAAACCCAGATTTGTGTACAAGTATTTGGACACACTCAAAATATTGTGAATCCAATAATATGGTTGTTCAGCTAACATATAACTTATGTTTAACATATAAATAATATTAATATATCGCTCACTCCTTTCAAGAACGTCATAAATCAAAAATCGTCAATTTTCTGTTGTGCATGTTTTCGGAATGCCCGGAAAATGTACTACATCCCACCAAAAGAGGCATATTTTTAACTTAATATTTACCCACTACAGGGCAAAAAGTGTTGTTTTTGCATTTTGAAGAAGAGGTATTGTTTAATTATTTTTTTAAATATATTAAATAATTTTGAAATGGAGAAAAAACCTTCAGGTTTTACCTAAAATAATATGTTGCACAGTAAAAAGTTTAATAAGTGGCTTGATATTTATTTTTAATACATTCTATTATATTTTTAAACTTTAAAAACGTTCTCCTGAAAAATCAAGTATTTTGATTTATGACGTTCTTGAAAGGAGCGAGCGATATGAGGAAACTGGTCAGGATTTAAATTACATTAAACTCAATAAAAACTCCTGAATTTCGTTAGCATTAATATACCAACATACAGAATAAGATAAAATACACTATTTTATTATCACCGTTCTGTCAACAAGTATCATGTTATTCTCCGATATCGCGTAAACATCGACTTAATAGGTAACGAATACACAACAAATATTCATATTTTTAACTTAAACCTCTGGAAATATAAATAATCTTTAAATAAATATTTCACTTAATAACTCTTAACTCTTCTTTTAATTTTTTTATGTTTTATTTTATTATATTTAGTCTACACCTACGAGTGATTTAAGATTTTACTCTTCTAAGTAACTGTTCTTTCAAATACATGAATTTTTATCATTTTATCTTTGAACTAGGTACCTTAGATTTATCTAAATTTTCATTGCTTGTGCATTATTTTAACTGTTCCTTACATTTACAGCTTATTATCTCTACCCGGTCTACATTGTAAACCTAGTATACACAAAAAAAGAGAAAAAAATTGAGAATATAAATTATTTTACAATTTTCGTAGAATTTACTCTTGATCACTTACCCATTCCTTTATTTTGCCTTTGTTCATATAACTATTTTAGTAATTCACATTTTCATTTGAAAATAAATTAAAGTTACCATATAAAAACGGTAAAACCAGCGCCGACGTGTTGGAGTACCGCTTCAACAATTTATCGATTAATTAATCTAAATCCGATTCTAAGCTGGCAACACAAATAAAGTCCGAGCAATCATGCGATCACACTTGAATATATTAAATACCTGAAAATCGTTGTGATGACTTCAGTCTGAGTCGCGAACTCGCCTTATTGGTACGTATGTATTAGCTTTACATTTCGTTTATTTTTAAAAGTAAATCTTGTCTTGAGAATATTATTTGGCGTTCAATAACCTCCCAGCGTAACGTCTCGAGCTGAATGAAGTGAAAAGTGTGTCCAAAGAACCAAGATAAACGGTGTTTAATTCATTTACTCCAGTGGAAAACTTCAACACTGGATTTATTTCTAAATATTACGCACACGAAATCAAATTTGATGTGATTAATAAATTATTCAGTGATATTAATAAAGTAAATATTTACCATCGTGATTTCAGTAACGCGTGAATTATAATGCAAAATCATTAATTAGGTAGTTTTGAAGTTCGTTTATTTACTTGCTTTAAGTGTGTTAACAGGTATTCAATCCGTTCGAGTAACATAACTTTACATAACTTTAATTAGAGAGACAACCAATTTTTTATTAATTGTTAAATCAAGCACAGATTTTTTGAGTTTACTAAGTTGTATTTTATTGTTAAAAAAACATATAAAAATTAATATTGTGACAATTGTTTCGCCTATTTAAGGCATTTTCAAACGAATGTGAAGATTAAATGGACTGACGGTTACAATTCTAGGTACTCTAGTAATAGTTTTACATGTGCAATAATAATTTACGGGAGACAACAAAATAAAAATAAAATTTAGTAGATGGAAAAAATCTGTTGGATTTAACAATGAATACATAGATTAAAAACATATTTACTTAAAAATAAACAAAATAACATTTAACTATCAATTCTGGACTGATAAGATTAATGTTTTAATTGAAAATATGTTAGATTTATGGATTGGCGGAATATCAATTCAGATATTTTATTGTAACATTAAACATTTGAACAATAATTTCACTTTTGTATAGTAGAAATATTTTATTTTGCTCCGGGACTAATTTAGTTTACACATTTGGTCTATTAACTGTTTGAATATATTATATATGTATGTCCAAACGTAATATTTATATAAATATCTAAATTATTTGAGTATATATCTTAAATTACAAATGACTTATGTTTTTTTTTAATAGATGATTGCCAAGTATGTTATCTTAAACTATGATAACGATTTTACCGGAATAATTATTGTTTTATAATTATTTCGTTTCAACGCAATGCTGTTTTTTATTTAAAACTCATAATACCACAAAAATTAATAAGTCAAGCAATTAGTTACTTTTATGTAAGGAAATATACAAATTTGAGCATATTAAAAAAAAAACTGTTAAATGTATATGTTATATTGTATATGTTATATCGAGTCGTTCGTCAATATATTAATATCGTGTATACACACATATATATACATATATGTTTGAATAATATGTTATAAGTATAATTATTCGTAATTGTTTTCTTAACACATAAATTATGTAATAAGTTAAGTATTTGTTATGATATGCTTTTATGACACACTTTTTTCTTGAGTGTGTGCATGAATTATAATTATTTTTTTATTATTTTTTTTTTTATTGAAATATGAACTTATTTAATTGCATTAAATTTTTACAAAATCGGTCTCCATAATTGATAACCGTAATCTTACTGCTGGCAAATCATTAATACTATCTTATAATTTTGAGGATATATCAATTATGTAATATTGTAATATGTTTATTCTTAACTGCGTGCATAAATTTGAATTATTATTAATATTAATTTATACTTGAAATATACGCCTATTTGAGTCATTTTCATGAATTTTCACCAAATTGGTCTTCAAAAATCATAACTGGAATCTGACTGCTGTCAAACCAGTTAAAATTAAGTCGTGTAACCGGAAATATACGTTACCACGAAAAATTAAAGTGACGTCATGTATATAGAATCAAGTTCAAAGGCACAATATAATTAACGATGGTACATTACGTGCTCAGGCTTAGAACACAATGACAACAAGTCCACTAATAGCAATATTGTGATATTCGTACAATAATAAAATAAAAATTATAACAGTCAATTTCCATTTTTTATTATATGGTATTATATTTAATAAACAAATGCTACTTTGGACATGTGGAACGAATGAGTGACGAAAGAACGGTAAAACAAATTTATGAGGCGAATGTTAGTGGGAAAAGAAGCAGAGGAAGACCGAGAAAAACATGGCACGATCAGGTATGCCAAATACTTAAAAGTGGTCAGGTTAGGAGTCGTAACAATCGGCGGGTATGTATAAGGAGATGCATGAACGTGGAAGAGGCGAAGAATGTTTGCAAGGACAGAGTGGTGTGGCGCTCTATTCTCTCTGCCTACCCCTGCGGGGAAGCGGCGTGATGGTTAGTTAGTTAGTTAGTTTATTTCTTAAAATTTATTGTGACGCAGATTTTAAAGAAACAGTCGTACTTATTTTATAAAATTTAAATTAAAAATGCATGAAGTAAATTAATTAATTTAATGAAATAATATCATAGTGTATTATATCTATCAAAACATTATACATCGTATTTTTATTATTTACATTATAAAAATAAATGATTAAATGAATACTTATCTTAAAAGAAATATTTTTATTAATATGTCAACATCGGTAAGGAAGTCTATTAATTAAAATCTTGGAAAAAAATACAAATAAAGAAAATGAGCATGTTATATTATTTTAGTTTTTTTTTCAGAGAATGAAATTTGAAAACCATTTCGTGTATAACACATAACCATATTTTATTGCAAGCAAAAAAGTTGTGTATTTACACTTTCATATATTTATTTAAGCAAGTAGCGCTTTCTGTAAACTTGTGTTTTTTCAGCTAAAAAAGTGCAAGTGATTTTTGTGAATGTGCAAATATACATGGATATTTATTTACAATATTTCACAGAGTTGGATCTGATACTCACAAATAATATTTTAAACCTGTTCAAATCTTTGTACTCTTATTTTAAAAAAATGTTATGGTTGAATGTTGAACAGTAAATAAGGTGATCCCTTTAACAAGCTAGTAAGCCATGCAAATGCCCATTCTCTATCTTAATCACTTCTTCGTCTCTAACTTATAATAAAATATGGTTGTAAAATTAATTCACTACCTGATTATAATGTCTACTAGTTCAATATTTTTTCACAGTAACAGCTTCTTCCTCAGGACTAATTAATACAAAAAACTATCTGCTCAACAAAAAACTGATATTTGGCTGCAGGGCTTTGATACGAATTTTTCGTTGATAGACAGTTACAGAATGAATCAGGGATGTTCAATAAGTGGACAAATCAACGGACTCTTAAATAAACCATAAATTAATATTAATTAGTCTCCAGGAAGAATCCAGAATCCGGTTGAAATTATGTTAAAATAAAATGTTAAGTGATTTTATAACAATTTTACTATGTAAGTTATAAAGTTGAAAATCACAAGGTTGTGCTTAAAATATTGAATTTTGATTATATTTTTCGTTTTTATTTGGACATCAACATACTGTGATAAATTGGTTTTATTCTTGACATGCCTGTATTCATGTATGCCTGGCTTGGTAATCGAAATATCATCAATTAAATTAAACAAATATATAAAAATTGATAATAAATTAGACTTATTATCGCATTTCAGTGTACCTACTCAACAAAAAAGTAATGATTAAAACTAAAGGATTTATTATACTTGTAGAATTCAATACTTTAATTTTCAAACACTTATTCACTTTGGGTTCTTATTATGTAGGTACCTACTTCAAACATGTTTAAATATTGATGTAGAAAGGTTTTTTCTATCAAATAGTTAAATTCCTGTCTGGTATTTGTACAGTTACAGACAAACAGTAAAACCTGATTTTGGAGAGAGGTGAATTAAGTCATCGTTGAATCTCGAAACCATTCAACGTCCTTTAAAGAGTGAAGTGTAGAATGTGTTTCCTCATTAATAATTCAGTTGACTTATTTGGTATTTCTTATTTATTTTAGCAAGTTATAATGGGGGTCGGCATCACGGTAGCCATAGCAGTTATCCTGGCGATAGCCCTTCCTTTGACGTTAGGAAAGGACACAGCACTGGAGGATGCAGAATTGACAGCAGCTCAGTACATGGAGAAGTTGGACAAAGCTGATTCTATAAGGAAGAACAATGGAACTCTAGCAGAATGGCAATATGGATCCAATGTCACCGATGCCAATGATCAGAACAGGGTAAAAACATGATAAAATTATACCATGATTAGCTGTATTTACCTCTTTCAACGTATCAATGCTGAGATTTTTCTTAAATGTATGCTAAAATAGATAAAGACTTTCATTTGCAAAAATGAGGTGTGTACAAAATCACCAATATTTTTATCAAATATTGACCGATTTATTTCTTTTTAATATTGGTGGAAAATATATCAAATTACTCAAAAAAATAGTAGTTTGTAATAAACATACATTTATTTAATAATGAATGCAATTTAAGAAGAAAAACAAAAAAGATTTTTTTATTCACAATAATTTGCAAAGGTCGTACGAAATTGGCTCGTCCTTGAAGTTTTCACTATCAATGCGCATTTTATTATTTCGCGGGCAAAAATAAAAAAATAGCCCCTAACAAAATCGATAAGAAACCGCAGGGATAAAACTTTTAGGATGTTCTTATACGGTGGCTTGACTTATTATCATAGCTATTAAGGATAATTGTTCTGGAAAACCTATTGGTACTGCCAAAATATACTCTACTTCTCAGATGCTGTGTGAAGACCATGGATTTTTCCTTCACCTTTTAAATAGCTTCACAAACTATTAATCAAAACTGTTCCCTTTCGCTTTCAATCAATCAATTGTTAACTCACATGCTTACCTTATTCTAGATTGAAGTGTCCTTGGAACTTGCTAGAGAAGAGAAAGAAGCCTGGAAGGAGACAGTCAGCTACAACTGGGCTGATTTCCAGGACTATGAACTGAAGAGGAAGTTCAAAAAATACTCAATCCTGGGAAGTGCAGCTTTGCCCGATGACAAATTTGAACTGCTCAAGAGATCGATTTCGGAAATGGAGAGCAATTACGCTAGAGCTAAGATTTGTGATTTCTTCAATTCGACCAACTGTGATCTTTCTCTAGAACCAGGTTAACATCCAAGATAAATAGTTTGTTTGAAGTAATGATGTTGATACTTTTATAAAACATAACAAATTTAATTTTCTTTTGTTGTCTAGAAATAACTGAGATCTTTGCAAGCAGTGAAAATCCCGAACAGCTGAAGCACACATGGGTTCAGTGGCATAAGGAAGCTGGAGCCAAAGTCAAAGGAGCATTCACTGAATATGTTAAATTAAGCAATGAAGCTGCCGTTATGAACAGTAAGAAACTTTTTTTATAATTCTTAATAAATGAAATCACTCAGGAATTCATCTTAGTAACATTTCATTTACAAGAACTATTTCCGTTTTAGATTTTACTGACAATGCTAATAGTTGGCTTAGTGAATACGAACAAGATGACTTTGAAGATGAAATGAAGACGATCTGGAATCAGCTGAAACCGTTGTATCTCCAAATTCACGCGTATGTAAGGAAACGTCTCTGGGATAAATATGGAGACAATGTTATATCACGCAAGGGTCCTATTCCTGCACATATGCTGGGTGAGATTCAAAATCTAAGAATAAAATTATAAAATACATCTACCTATATTAATTCAAATTAGCGAATTTGAGAATTTTATAAAATACATAAAGGTTTGATTAAGATTGAAGGATAAAATGAAAATAATGGAAATGAATTATCGTAGGTAATGTTTGGGCCCAACAATGGAGTAACGTTGAGCCATTCAGCAGGCCTTATCCTGACAAACCTGATGTCGATGTCACCGGGAACATGATTGAACAGGTACCCCATTTGATTTAATTTGTTTATTTCAATCACATTTTTGGATTATTACTTTTCTACTTATGAAGTACATACGGTTTATATGGTATCTCAAATTCATACTATTAAATTAATAAAAACTCTTAATGAAGACCGAAATAACCCATTATTAAAAAGAGGATTCAAGTAGCAGTACATTAAGCTCAACAATGAAAATTCTGACTTCGGACACTAACTAGTCATCTCCAAGTAACTCTTCATCTTTTTTGTTGTTGTTGAAAGTCCACGATAGTGGTGAATCTACCATTCCGAATGGTGGATCTACATTTCGTATCTCACAGCGTTGCCGCAAAATGTTTAATTACAATTTGTCAAAAACAATGTGATTTTCATCAGTCAATTTTTCCCTGATACATCCTTTCGTTTTATTTTGACCGCAACTAAATGAACGATCATTTAGTTAGTTTAACCACGAGATCCGACCCATCGTCTATTTTTTTACCTTCTTTCTCTATGGTTCTTTGCGTACTATTGCAGAACTACACTGCTTTGAAGATGTTCGAAATGGCTGACGAATTCTTCCAATCTTTGAACCTGACTGCCATGCCTCCCAAGTTTTGGCAAAACTCTATTATTGAAAAGCCAACTGATGGTCGTGATTTGGTTTGCCATGCTTCTGCGTGGGACTTCTACGACGGAGAAGATTTCAGGTAGATTTATACTAATGTTATATGTCCAAATGGGCAAGAATATCTTACAATATTTTATGGAAATGTTAGTATGTATTGTATTAATAAAATTAATCAATGAAAACTGACACATATAATGATTGCTTGAAACAGCATAACAAAGGATTGTTCCATATTCCAATACACTCGAACTGTACTATTGGCGACTTATCAAAACTACTCTTAGTGAGGTAGAACATGTAAACAAATTTCAAAACTAAAATATCAACCCATGTCCAGTGTTTTCGCTTAGAATTTTCACTCAGAAATCACATGAAATTGGAGTAACTTTAAACATGAAGAGTTGACCCACTCACAAGTGGGGAAATGTTATAAAATTGGAGAATATAACTACATTAAGTGGGAGTTTAAGTAAGAATATGATAAGCGGTGTTGGATAATCCTAAGCTAGATTTAAGAGTCACTTGAACGCTAGGTAATATAAAAAAATGTCCACCCATCATTAATTTTTATTACCCGCAAACATCACAAAAGCATATTTTTATAAATTTAATTACTGTTAAATAAATACATTAAAAACAATTTCATTTGTATAAATTAAAATTTAATTAATATTTACGTTTGGTTTGTCGTGTTTCTGACCTACAAAATAAATATTATACGTTAAAGAATTTTAATGTGTGTTAATCTTAATAAATATCACAAAACCGAAATTTCGAGCTCATGAGTATCATTTTTGTTAATTTAAGGATAAAGATGTGTACCTCCATCAATAGTATTCACTTTGAGACAGTCCACCACGAAATGGGCCACGTTCAGTATTATCTGCAGTACAAAAATCTGCCTGTGGTACACAGGAGAGGTGCAAACCCAGGTAATGATCTCTCTCTACTTACGATTGATTTTGTTTTCTGATTTTCAAGGATTAAACAGTGCACAGTGGTAAACGCGATCGATTTCGAAACGGTTCACCACGAGATGGGACATATCCAATATTTCTTACAATACAAAGACCAGCCGGCAATATTTAAAGAAGGAGCCAATCCAGGTTTGATTTTACCATAATGTGATGGGATTATGGGCATCGATTTGGTGAACTGTGATAATGCTTTGTACTTCAGTCGTGTTTTTTCATTATTTATTCTTTCTGTTTTATTTATTTGTTTCACGTCTAGTTTTGTTTATCAAAACCCCTGATTGATACGCGTTTGCCATTTTACAATTTATTCATTTGATCAAGGATTCTTCATGAATATGTAAAATATTTTTTTTACTTAAAAAAATTAATATTTGTGATTTTACTATTAACAAAAATACTTAAATTTAATACTATTTCAGTGAGTATAAGCGGCTCATTATTAGAAAATAGGTATCAAATTGTAGTACCATACAGTGGGCTCGAACCAAAAAACTCTGACTCGAGAGTCTGCGACACTAACCGCGGACCACAAACCGACACAATATAACAATATACATCACGTAACTGACAGTTGAAATTTCTCGGTTTTGTTTTCTTTGTGAATAACGTTTATTAGCATTAATTTCATCGCCGTTGATCTCATCTACGTTGAAATTGATTAAGAAAAAAAACGCAATACTCTAATTTTGGAATTAGTATATATACGAGTATACTTTAATTGAAACCTTTATTCACATTTGAGTTCACTCTCTCAGTGAGATCATTAATTTCTCAGCACCATTTGTTTGTAGTTAAGTAATTTTTTAAAGTTGGTTTCGGTCTTTTTTTTCGGATTTCTCGGTTTTAGAAATTAAAGTTTACATATTTAAAAAAAAAAGATGTACCTTTAATAGATGGGCTCTGTTTAATATATTTTATTTCAAATAATGTGTAATGATTTGTATATCAGTAATGCAAAGGCAAAGGGGTACATCTATCTCAGACCAAATTTTACAGGAGAGCAAAAACAAACTTGTGAAATTAAATAAATCATTTATTTTATGCATTTTATATGTACTAATCTTAATAAAACTTAATAAGCATTGAAACTTCAGCTTTATCCTTTTGCCAGATTATGGAATACACTATTTTGAACATTTTGTGGAACAAACATAGAAAATGAAACATTTTACAGATATACCCTTTTGTCATTACACTACCAAAATATTAAATTATTATAATTTTACTGTTCACTCTTTTGTATTAAATAACATTTTTTTATCATTTTGTTATTTCTGGTATTTTATCAATGGTGGTTTTTAACTTGGATAATAAGCGGTTTGTGTACAAAATATGTTGCAAATTTAATAATAAAATAATATAATGTAATCTATTTTAGGATTTCATGAGGCTGTTGGTGATGTGATGTCTCTTTCGGTCTCCACTCCCAAGCACTTGAGGAAGATCGGACTTCTTCCAGATGAGGCAGATGACGCACAGAGTGAAATTAACCATCTCTATAGCAAGGTACATGCAATATAATTCACATATATTCACATATGTGACGTAATTTTGATAATAACGAGCGTTTATAATTTTTTTTGTTTTTCAATGATATATTTTAATATTTTCTGCTTTTCTCTTAACCACGTAGGGAAATATAAACATTAATTGTACTGTAGGTAAAAAAAATACCATTTTAATTTCATTTGAACATTGAGCGGGTTTCTAGCTAGACAAAATTCTATATACAAAACAAATAAGTTTTTGATATTTTTCTTACAAAATAAATTTAAATAAATTTATTTAAAGTGATGTATTAAAGTTTAAAAAATAATCATATTCAATGTCGTAAGCTAGATTTAATATATTTTTATTATCGAAAAAGATTTTCGCTGCTATATTTAAATAAATAATAAAATTTATATAAAATCCGGCTCAAAATCCTTACCTTATATTTTATGTTTGTATTTAATTCATTTTGTCAGAAAAATTACATAAAACCATGGTTTTTAATTCCTACCTTGTGTATACGACATAAAAGTTTTGTCTAGCCTTCCACCAGTCTGATGATCTTGTAAATGGCGAAACCTGTTAACTGGTAAAATAAAATAAAAGTGGGAACAACTGTATGATTGTTTTATTACGTAAAATGCAGTTCCACTAATAAATATCAGTGCCAAACATAAATTTGACATAAATTGAGATGATTACTAGTATATTGTACACTTAATTTTGTGATACGAATTGGTTTACCTTAAGATTATACTTATATGCTGTATTTTTTTAGGGCATTGAAAAAATTGTATTCCTGCCATTTGCCTACCTGCTGGATGTATACAGGTACGCCATCTTCAGGGGAGAAACCACTCCCGATAATTACAACTGCCACTTCTGGAAGCTTCGTGAGGACTTGCAGGGACTCGAACCTCCGGTGACCAGAACGGAGGACGACTTCGATGCCGCAGCCAAATACCATGTCTCTGCTGATGTAGAATATGCCAGGTAACGATTTTTAGACTGCAATCTATATAAATAAAAAAATGCAATGTTCATTTGTTCAAAATTTTAAATCACCTTTTGTCATTCGGGATATTTAAAAAACTGATTTTTATTAAAATTTTGCTAGCTTTGGAATTTTGGACACAAAACTGTATTCGAATACTCGCCTGTTTTTTTTTATATACGTGTGACTGGTATTTATTCATGAGACAAGTAAACACTTGATTTAAAAAATTACAGCCCTTTTGACCACAATAGCAGCGCCATCTGTTGTTACAGCAATGCACACACAGTACTAAACATTGCTCATGGCGTACTCCTTGATAAATGCCGTCACTTAGCATTTTGAATGTTTCGATTGCATTTTCGTTTCATAGATTTTCAACATGCTTATTGCTTCACAAATATTGTGATATTACACAAATTAAAATTAATGAAATCTATTTTTTTTCATTAAACCATTAGTCCGGTAGAGCTTATAAAAAAAACTTGTTGAATAAGACGATGATTAAAAAAAGGTAATTCAATTACAATCACGGTTTTCATTTAACTCGTAATAAAATAGTGTAAATAAAAAAGTTTAAATAAAAATTGTCTGATTAGTTAAAAGCAGAAATTATTTTACTTTGTATTTATTCAATGACTTGAAAAGTATAGTTTGTTTCCGTCAAAAGATGGCGTGAATATTATTTTAATGCAGTCAACACAAGAAAATAGTTTATTATTGATAATTTTGCGTTTACATATTTAATTTTTTTTAAAAAAATAATCTAAATGAAAATCTCACATCGGCAAAGTTTGTGGACGGGTATATAATACAATATAATATATGTTATATTTTGGTAAGAGAGAAAAATTGTAGTAATTTTAAACAAGAAACAAGTGAAAAATAGTTAAAAAGTGTATTTTTTAATATAAATATGATAAACACAAATAAATATTAAACCAGGAGTAAACAAAGTGAGTTCATAATATAAAATCACCAATTTATGTTAAATTGAATTACCTCAAGAAATTTATTTATATTTCTGACTTCCCATGAGACAATATCGTCAATTATTTTAAATTTATTTTTAAATTTAAATTACGCCGTTGCTTAGTTTAGTTTTTTATTTATTTATTTATTTAGTAAAGTTACAAGATTTTTTTTATAATTTAATTCATTTGACATTTCTACTTTAACAATCTTAAAATTAGCAACGCTGTGTTCTCTCACATAAAGAGACTAAGCTCTTGTACTTAGAGAGGGACTTACACTCATTGTTCATTTTGTATTTTTTATTTTGTGTGTGTTTTATTGATTTCTTCGAATTTTTTCAGCATACTTATTTTAAAATCTCGAACAAATTTTTAAAATGAAGCAGATTATTAATATGATTTTTAAACTTATTTTATAATGATTTTTGTAAGTGTTGTTATAAAATCTTTTAGCTGCCGCTTTTTTTAAAATCCACTCGAATCACTGGATTATGTTTTGAAATACATTTTCAAATTTCGTTTTTTCAGATATTACGTCAGTTTCGTGATTCAGTTCCAATTCCATCGAGCTCTCTGTGAGAAGGCTGGAGAATACGTCCCCGGTGATGAAACTAAAAAATTGACTAACTGTGACATCTACCAGAGCAAGGAAGCTGGAAATGCTTTAGCGTAAGCTGTTTTTATTTATATTTTTATGTGAAAAATAATACTGTTTTACTTTCATACTTAATAACAAAGTAGCCTATCCATATCCTAACCTGTATAAAAATCTCACGGCGTGGGCTTGATATAAGTGATAGAAAAAATAACACGATATATATATATATATATATATATATATATATATATTATATATATATATATATATATTTATATATATATATATATATATATATATATATTTATATATATATATATATATATATATATATATATATATATATATATATACATATATATATATATATAATATATATATATATATATATATATATATATATATATATATATATATATATATATATATAAATTTATATATATATATTTATATATATATATATATATATATAAATATATATATATATATATATATATATATATATATATATTATATATATTTATATATACATATATATATATATATAAATATATATATATATATATATATATATATATATATATATATATATATATATATATATATATATATATATATATATATATATATATATATATATATATATATATATATATATATATATATATATATATATATATATATATATATATATATATATATATATATATATATATATATATATATGATACGATAGCCAAGTTTCGAAAGGACACGTCCATGGAAGTAGCTGCTAAATGGTAATGATACAATAAAAGCATTTCTGCTCCCTTTCTCGGAGTATAAGTATTTATTTCTCCATAACAAACTGTACGTGTCCGCACTTCAAAAAATCGTACTGGAAAGAGAAATGTCAAGAAATGCAAAAAGCACTCTCCGTTTTGATCGTTCATGAAGTTCATTACTATGGGTGGTTCATACAACAGATTAAAAATGCATATTTATAGAAATAAGGAAAGAATGCAAGGCTGAGATAAGCATTATCGACAAAATTAAGAAAGGTGTGTTGAGATGGTTTGGACAAGTGGAACGTATGAGAGAGGAAAGAGCGGTTAAACAAATTGATGAGGCAAATGTAGTTGGACAACATGGCATAATCAGGTATGTCAAATACTTGAAAGCGGCCGGGTCAGGAGTCAAAATAATCGTCGGGTATGTATGAGGAGATGCATGAATGAGGATGATGCGAAGAATGTTTGCAAAGACAGGGTGGTATGGCATTCTATTCTCTATAGATAATAGAATGCCATACCACCCTGTCTACTGCTCTCTATTTGCTAGAAATAGAACATGAGTGGCGTGATAGTTAGTTAATTGGTTAAACTAACTGCCTTTGACAAGATTGCGATACCTTGGATAAGTTTACTTAATTGGTTATATTTATGGTATTTTGTTTGTTATTTCAGTAAGATGCTCCAGATGGGATCTTCCCGCCCTTGGCAAGACGCCATGGAAGTCATCACTGGACAGAGAAACATGGACGCCGGAGGTATCCTGGAGTACTTCAAGCCTTTGCAAGACTGGTTGGAACAAGAGAACCAGAGAACTGGAGAGTATATTGGTTGGGAACCAAGCAAAGTCCGTAAGTATTTTTCCATTGTCTTTTTTTTGATTTTACGATGTCAATGTAAAAAGATTCACAAAATTTTGAGTGTCCAAATACTTGTTAAAAAATCTGGATTTTTTCCACTTTATGTTACACACAATTATTGTGAAAATAAATGTTTTTGTGTGTGATCAATGCGAAAATTGTATGTTTAAGGCATTTCTTAAAAAATATTACATACTATTAATTCTATGATAGAGAAAATAATCAGTTCACAACATTTTTGGTGGGTCCAAATACTTGTTCACATTTTGCTTATTTTTGGTTATTTTTACATTTTGACACCTCAACATAGATGAAGAAGGATATGGATGTCTGGGTATTTACAAGGCTTATTACCTGCCATAGGCTGGTTTAAGTAATCACTTTACACAGTGCAATATTCACTTTTTTTATTGATTTATTTGGCAGTCACCCAGTGAGAGGATATTTCTGCCAGCGTCAAGTCTTATTTTTTATTTACAAACAAAATAATAATGACACTTGCGTTTAGCTTTATCATTTTTGAAATTATGACCGCAATTCTAGAATTAGTTTCCTTATAATATACAACCATACTACTCGATTTTTGGATTTTTCGGATCCAGATATATTGATTAATCTCATGACACAGTACATATGGTTTCACAACAGCCATCTATGTTGGATTGAGAAAGCTGAGACCCTTTTATTTGTATGCAAGATCAGAACCCATGCACAGGTCATAAGCCTTGTAAATATCCAGACTTCCATATTCTTATTTATTTATGTTGAGATGTCGAAACATAAAAAATTACACTATAATACTGTATTACAGGCCAAATTTTTTCAATACCTAAACCAGTGATTCCCAAAGTGGTCTATATCGACCCCCAGGGGTCTATGACAACTTGCAAGGGGTCTATGTTTTAATTTGAATTTAAAATATAAATGTATAAAGCCTAACATGTGTGGTTCAAAATGAGTAACACTACATATACCGGCTGTCAAAAATACATTTGAAGTTAATGAATTTGATAAAAATCAATATCAGGTAAGGCAAGGGGTCTACGAGATAAAAGAGTTTGGGAACCTCTGACCTAAACAATTAAATTAAACCATCACCATCACGCCGCTTTCCACAGGGGTAGGCAGAGAGAATAGAATGCCACACCACTCTGTCTTTGCAAACATTCTTCGCCTCTTCCACGTTCATGCATCTCCTCATACATACCCGCCGATTGTTACGACTCCTAACCTGACCACTTTCAAGTATTGGGCATACCTGATCGTGCCATGTTTTTCTCGATCTTCCTTTTGCTTCTTTTTCCAATTACATTCGCCTCATAAATTTGTTTTACCGTTCTTTCGTCACTCATTCATTCTACATGTCCAAACCATCTCAACGCACCTTTCTTAAAAAACAACAACAAATGGTTCTTAAATAAAGTTATAATAAAAACCCTTATCCGCACCCCAATGGTGCATAGGGCACTGCGTCATATAAACGCAGTGATATATTGATCGTTTCACACATGAAGGAAAGGTGATCAGCCCTCCTTTTCAGGTATCAGTCCAGGGTAATATTGAATAAATATTACTATGAAAAAATCACTTATATTTATTTAACCCCCTTTGGGAATCGAACCCGGGACCTCTAGAACGGTAGCCGAGCGTGCTGACCATTACACTACGGAGGCGGACATAAAGTTAAAAGTAAAAATATTTCTGTCGCAGTTATAAGTTATTTGGTGTGTCAAAATATGATTGATGGTTAGGTTGAATAGATAACTACAAACCTTTCACTTCTTCAAAAATTCTTAGTCAATCTGATCATTAGTGGATTTTCTAAAAATGTACCTTCGTAATTATGTAAAATAAACAAAGCCGTTTCATTATCAGTTGCTCAAAAAATCTTAACAAATACCATTATTTAAAGCCCTTCATTTATCTGTTTTTGTAGTATTCGGTGTAGTAAAAGGTAAAAAATATAAGCACATTGTATTTTTTCTGTTGATGAGAACTTCTGTAGTTTTAGAAACTAGTCGTGTTTACATTATTAGTCTGAAAAGTGGTGTTATACATCTGTTTTATTCTTACATATCGCTCACTCCTTTCAAGAATGTTATAAGCCAAAAATCGACAATTTTCAGTTGAGCATGTTTTCGAAATGCCCAGAAAATCTACTATATTCCAGCAAAAGAGGCATATTTTTTACTTAATACTTACCCGCTACAGGGCAGAAAGTTTTGTTTTTGCATTTTTAAGAAAACGTATTGTTATTTTTAAGTTATTTTTTTGAATAAACTAAATATTTTTCAAATGGAGAAAAAACCTTCAGGTTTTACCTTAAAATATCTGTTGCACTGTTAAAAGATCAATAAGTGGCTTGATATTTATTTTTAATACATTGTATTATATTTTTAAACTTTAAAAACGTTCTCCTGAAAAATCAAGTTTTTTGATTTATGACGTTCTTGAAAGGAGTGAGCGATATATTTAAATCGTCTAGTTATTTCACAAACTTAATTTTTTTAAATCACATCTTAATAAAGATGAAGAAGAATAAAGAACTCTGGGTATTTACAGGGCTTATGGCTGTCATAGACTGTTAAAGTGGTCACTTTTCACACGTGCAACAGTAACCAATCTACCAATGATTGACATTTACGCTACTTAACTTTTTGGAACTCCTACATATGTGATCCATCTCATGACACAGTACATATGATGTAATGATACATTTACTTATTTATATGGTTTACTCTGACTTGCTCAGTGGTGTTGAACAATTGCTCTTGACTCTCAGGGTGTAAATGCATGGGTCATCAATTGAATTATCTGAAAACTTACTTGGGGTATCTCTTAGACCAAATGAAAGACTAGGGCATTTTCACAACGGGTTTATTAGAGGTTATGTAGCACGAACACTTATAAATATTACTTAAAACTAATTTTAATACTAGATACACTGTACCAGACTATTGATTAAAGTTTATGTGTTGTTTGAATGTCTATTAAACTATCCTGGAACGAATTTACCTAGGAATGTGTGATTAAAATGTGCGTGTGACAGCTGTCGTGTCAAACGCTTTGGCGGGAGACGGAGCGAACTCGATGTCAAGATGGCGGCAATTGACAGCTGTCTTCTGTCAAACGCTCTGGCGGCAGACGGAGCAAACTCGATGTGACGTCACCCACTACCACGCTATGGCGGGAGACGGAGCAAACTCGATGACGTCATCTTTGTCGACATGAGGCTGCAGGAAGATCTCTGGAGTCGAGTATTGTAGGCTTTGAAGCTGGAGAAATGATCGGAAGTTATTATAGAACACGATGGAAATAACTTGGCAGAAATACAGGACACAACATCGGCGTTCCCTTTTTGTTAGACTGTTTGGCGGGAATTTAAACCAGACGATACACGCGTGCACGTTCTTGTGAGACTATGTCGACTGCATTTCCACTTGGTCCACGTCAGTTCGGATCACAAACTTGCACACTCGAACTAGGAATAGTAAAGTTCAATTCCAATAAATAAATTAACTTTTCAACGGAAAATAGACGTAGCTCCGTCACAAAACGACAGTCCGCACTACGAGGACGTCCACTCGCCTAGGCCGATAGTCCTGGAATGTCGCGTGGTCCGGGTCGCATGATGAATCGACGGTTAGAAAACCGTTATTTAAGTAGGTCAAAGGAAGTAGAAGTTTAACGGTCGAATTGATCACGTGAATAAATGATGACTCTTTTAATTTAATGCGTAATATCGCTGTCGATATTACAATGAGTTCACAACAGCCATCTTTGTTATGTTGGACTGAGAAAACATTTATTAAGCAGAGTTCTATTTATTTGGATGTATGCAAGATCCGAACCCCGGATTAATTTTACACACTGGGAAAAGCCTGATATGAATTTATTTTGTTTAATTCCCAAACATTGAATTAAAGTGAGTAGACCTATGATTGCAAGATAAATACAATGCTGATCACACTCATCAACATTTGGTGCAAAAATCCCTTAAGGTATCATTTTACGAAAATGGCGCTATATAAATAATACAAAATTATTATTATCACAAATTCATGATAAAACAAATACTGTTTTGAGGTCGTGAATAAGTTCGCTTTTCAAACATGCCATATGTAGGATGCGATATTTGATAATATTATATGTCTTAATGAGTATGCAGATCATGAGAATGATTTAATTGTAATTTTATTGTTATTTTTTTGCAGAGTACTGTACTGATTCGCAAAAGGCAGAGATCAAGTCTAACCAGAGGAAGAATGCTGATTCTCTGAACAAATAAGTGTGATATAATGAAATACAATGATTTCTTAATAATTCCTTCCAAAATCTAGCAATCATTTCATGCATTTTTTATGTACATTATTTAAAAGTGAGATAAAATTAATTTTTAATTGAAATTTGTTGTTTTTCATTTTTTCCTGAAAATGGTGTTTAAGAGACCAAATTCACATTCCCTAACTATTACACTACGGTGGCGGGTGGAATGAGTATATTTAAATTTATATATAAATATATATATATATATATATATATATATATATATATATATATATATATATATATATATATATATATATATATATATATATATATATATATATATATATATATATATATATATATATATATATATATATATATATATATATATATATATATATATAACAAAAATCTGGTGGTGTCAAAAGTCTGCGTAATCGAAAGGCATGTACGACATGTATAGCTGTAAAGCTGGAAATGCTTTAGCGTAAGCTGTTTTTATTTTTATTTTTATGTGAAAAATAATACTGTTTTACTTTCATACTTAATAACAAAGTAGCCTATCCATATCCTAACCTGTATAAAAATCTCACGGCGTGGGCTTGATATAAGTGATAGAAAAAATAACACGATATATATATATATATATATATATATATATATATATATATATATATATATATATATATATATATATATATATATATATATATATATATATATAACAAAAATCTGGTGGTGTCAAAAGTCTGCGTAATCGGAAGGCATGTACGACATGTATAGATGTACATGTACGGATGTGACGGAAGCTAGAAGTGTATGTCAGGTCAGAAGAGTGTGGCGTTCCCTCCTCGCTGCCTACCCCTGCAGCGAAACGGTCTGCTGGTAGTAGAATATAACCAACTAAACTTACCATCACCCCACTTTCCGCAGAGGTATGCAGAGAATATAGAACGCCACACGACTCTGTCTGCGAACATTCTTCGCCTTCCACGTACATGCATCTCCTCATTCTTGAATGAACCAAGGTCTGTCAGAAAGAGAAGATGCTTCTGTATCAGATCAAGGAATGCGATGGAGCAGCTTTCAATGTTTTATGAACCACCCATAGTGGTGAACTTCATGAACGATCAAAACAAAGAACGATTTTCGTATTTCTTGACGTTTCTCATTCTAGTATTATTTTTTTATGGTGCGGACACGTAAGTCTGTTATAGAGAAATATCCTCTGAGAAAGGGAGTTGAAATACATTTATTGTATCATAACCATTTGGCGACAACTTTCATGGACGTGTCCTTTCGAAACTCGGCTATCGTATCATATGTAACATATGGCCACATAGATCGCCCCGTTAGATAACAATAATGTTAGGGAGTTTATATTTATAATATAATATATATTTATATTTATATATGTCCACCACCGTAGTGTAATTAATGGTCAGCACGCTCGGCTACCGTTTTGGAGGTCCCTAGGTCGATTCCCAGGGGGGTCAAATAAATATAAGTGATTTTGTTCACTGTAGTATTTATTTAATATTACCCTGGACTAGTACCTGAAACGGAAGGCTGATCGCCTTTCCTTCGTGTTAGCGATCAAGATATCAATATGTTTATATAATGCAGCGCCCCATGCATCCAAGGGTTTGAATTAAATTGAAAAAAAATTATATATTTATGTATAAATATATATATATATATATATATATATATATATATATATATATATATATATATATATATATATATATATATATATATATATTTATATACATATATATATATATATATATATATATATATATATATATATATATATATATATATACATATATATAAACGATGGTTCGTGATGATAAAATTACGCAAGTTCCATATGTTCTTTACAGTTGCCTTTGTAACTATTTAAAATTTTGTTTGAACAATAGTTTACAGAATAACAAAAATCAAGGAAGTGTAGTTGATGAGTTAGATAATTAGTTGTCATACGCAAATTACTCTGAAATTCACTGGTCTGGTACGAGTAGATAAAGCGTGAATTGAAAAATACAAGTAAATCAAGTATTGGAGACATATTTACTAAAGTGGCTAATTGATTCAGCATCCCCTGAATTCACATCCTATTGATTCAGTGCTCAAGGACCGAGTATTTACCTATTTCATTGAAGTTTAAAAATAAATGAAGAAAATTATTTCTTGAATGTTTTTCGCAGATACTTTGTGGCACATTTCATAAACTTTATAAAATAAAACTTTGTTTTAACCAATTTTTATTGGTACACTTTTTCCAACCGGTTTCGACAAGAACCTTGTCATCATCAGGGTTTATGTACTAATTCTAAAACATTGAACTACTCATAGTTAAGTAATAAATTAGTTAGTTAATTACCCTTCCCTTACGATGCCAAAAACTTCCACGCGCTCCGTATACCATATCAAAATGTGATTTAAAAAAAGGGAAAAACTCATTGAAAAACCTCGGGAAAGGTTCTTGTCGAAACCGGTTGAAAAAAGTGTACCAATAAAAAGTGGTTAAAACAATGTTGTTTTATTTTATAAAGAAGTTACATTATTTTCATTTGAAACTAAGTAGTAAAAGTAATATTTTGTTATGAGATGAATTATAGTAATTTTTTTCCAGCTAAGGGATTAATAGTTAAACAAATTTACAAGGCAAATTTAGTAAGAAAATGGAGCAGATGACCGAAGAAAATTTGAAAAGATCAAGCATTTCAAATACTTAAACGTGATCATGTCTGGAGTCGGAATAATCGGTGGGTATGTGTAAATAAAGAAGAAGCAAATAATAATTGCAGACACAGAAGTGTGGCGCTCTATTTTCTTTGCCTACCCCTGTGGTGAAGCGGTGTGATGTTAAGTAAGTTAATAAGTGCAAATTCACAGGTCCCCCTGACGTTCATTACTTGACGTTTATCAGTTGAGAATAATTGTCCTTGTCTTGGACAGCTCTAAACAGCGCAGCGCCTCGACGGTTCTGTTCCCCGTCCACTCTCCTATATTCCTGAGCCAGGAGATATGTCTTCTACCTACACTTCATCACCCTCCATTATTTTACCTTTGATAATTAGGTGCAATAACTCGTACTTACCTTCTCTCAGCATATGCCCCAGGTAAGACACCAACCGGGCTTTTTAAAAAAAATGTATTTATTTATTTGATAGATAAGTACATACATTTTTATTTTTTTACGATATGTATTACGGCTCTTTAGGCATGGCCTGTGTTGAGCCGAAATACTCACATTAAAAATATTAAATTTAAAAAAATGTATTAACATACATTTTTTTAAATTTAATATGAATTGTTTATATTTAATTATTAGATTATTTACATTACATACAGAAGATTCAATAACAATTTACAGTATAAAGGTTTTACAATAAAATAATTACACCTGGACTTTAATTCATTCACTTTCTACCTTGTCCCTTCCAACGAGAAGCAACCGTCGACGGACACTGTTCTTAAATACATGATCACTACTGGAATTCTTAATGGTTACGGGCAGCAAATTAAACATCTTTGGCGCAAGGAATGAAAAGGTTTTTTTGCGCATAACTTGTTTTAATGGACGGGCCAACATATTTTATATTTAATGCTGCCCGGGATATCAGTCAGCATCTGTCTTTCTACTCTTGTTCTTTGGCTCACATTCACCTTGCTGACCATATCAGTCCATAAAATGCGTAACATTCTACGATGTAACCACATTTCTAATGGCTATAATCGGTTCACAGTGCTGATTTTGAGGGTCTACGATTCAACCCCGTACAGAAGTACTCACCAAACATAACACCAATCCATTCAATTTTTTTTTGACATCTCAACATATATGAAGAAGAATATGGGCAATTTGAGTGTCTCTAAATACCTGTTCACAAATATTATTTTTTTCTTCACAAATATACAAATTTTTGTTTTTTTTATTATTATTTAAAGTCCCGTAAATACCCAGACGTCCTTATTCTTCTTCATCTATGTTGAGATGTCAAAAAATATATATTAAAAATAACTCTTAGAATTGGAGATAATCCAGATTTTTAACAAGTATTTGAACACACTCAAAATATTGTAAAACTTCATAAAATATTTACAATATAAAGCTTGCTCGGGATAGATTTATTTTTAACAAAGTAAGAATTTAACAAAATCCTATTTTTCCACCTTGAGACCCCACACGTACGTGCCGTCAGTTTTTTAGTACCTCAAAACATCGTTACGTTTAACCTAAATAGGTGATGCCTATTCAAATAATATGACACTACGACTGACATTGAGTTTCACTTTTGTCTCTACTGGTCCAAAAGTTTCCAAATGTGATATTGTAGCACTTTAGGGGTACTCAAGTAACTGGTATTCAAGTAAACGGACACTGGTATTTTTTTTCTATACCTGGTGTAATGTCTTTATATGTGACAGGAAAAATATGCTTAAAACAACGCAATGACAGCGCCATCAGTTGAACGTAACAGCAACATACGCATAACTACGTATTGATTATGACGCACAGCGTGCTTCTTGACATCTGTTATCACTTAGTATTTTTAATGTGTCGGGTTGTGGTCCCGTGGTTAGTGTCGCGGACTCTTAAGTCAGAGTTTCTCGGTTTGAACCCACTCTACCACAATTTGATACCTATTTCTAATAATGAGTCGCTTGGGCTCACAGAAATATTATAAAATTGAAATATTTGTGTTAATAATATAAACACAAATATTTTTCTATTCTTTAAAAAAAATGTTTTCTATTGCATTTTTCGTTCATAGATATTTAATATTTTGTGTATTGTTTCGACATTTACTTTGTGGCAAGACATGTTGAAATTATTAATGAAAACACTCGTTTTTTTACCACTTGAGTTTATTTGACGACTAGTTTCAGAAGCTAAGCTTCCATCTTCAGGTTTATGTTTATATTTAGACCTGAAGATGGATGCGTAGCTCCCAAAATAAGAGTTAAAAAAAACAAGTGTTTTCTTTAATAATTTAGATATTTAACAATTATATATAATATATATATATATATATATATATATATTATATATATATATATATATATATATATATAATATATATATATATATATATATATATATATATATATATATATATATATATATATATATATATATATATATATATATATGTAATAAAATACCTAGGTACCTACCTATACATTTTATTAAGTACTTACAAAAAGTACCTACATAAAACAGTTCTACCACCAGATGCCGCATGCGTCGCACAGAATTAAACAAAAGACTTCCGATAATATTATTAACTGTCAGAATCAGATAGATAGATAGATAGATAGATATAAAAATTATTATAAAGATAAATTAAGAATAAACTTTAATTACAAAGCAACACATTGTTTATTTTATTATTATACACCCACTTTACATATTATTTACACTTAATTTTCAAAAGGAAAATATTACCACGTTATAAAACGACAATTTTGTTAAATGGAAATGGATTATGAAACATTAAATGTATTAAAACAATTACTACAATATGTTCGGAGTGAGAGAGAAAAATTAGAAGATGATCAAAGAAAACGATTAGAAGATAATCAAAGAAGACGTGGAAATCTAAGAACTAGTGATAAAATTAAAGATAAAAGTCCATGTAAGATTTGTGAAAATTTAAATAAGGGAACTCGATATCACTCTGAAGCAACGTGCTGGTTTAAAACAAAGGAGGATGATAAGATTAATAATAAAAATGAAGATTTACAAATTACACAGAAACAGTGCTTGAAGAATGAAAATAAAAATAATGTGGAAAAAATTTCTACAAAATATAAAATAAAACATACTCCAGAAAAGAAGAATTTCGAAGCAGATTGTATGAGCAGGAATCCAGTATTAGAATCGAAGGAAAATGCAAATGAACAATTAAAAGTTGTAAATTTGGTTAAATTAGAAGATATTTTAAAAGATCAGAATAAAAATGAAGACATACAAATAACACAGAAACAGTGCTTGAAAAATGAAAATAAAAATAAAGTAGAAAAAACTTCTACGAAAGATAAAATAAAATATACTCCAGGAAAGAAGAATTTAGAAGTAGATTGTCTAAGCAGGAATCCAGTATTAAAATCGAATGAAAATGCAGATGAACAATTAAAAGTTGTAAATTTGGTTAAATTAGAAGATAATTTAAAAGATCAGAATAAAAATAAAGACATACAAATAACACAGAAACAGTGCTTGAAAAATGAAAATAAAAATAAAGTAGAAAAAACTTCTACGAAAGATAAAATAAAATATTCTCCAGGAAAGAAGAATTTAGAAGTAGATTGTCTAAGCAGGAATCCAGTATTAAACTCGAATGAAAATGCAGATGAACAATTAAAAGTTGTAAATTTGGTTAAATTAGAAGATACTTTAAGAGGTCAGAATAAAAATGAAGGAATTCAAAAGATAAAAACAAATGGATTGAAAAAAAACTGTGTCTACTTTAAAAGGGTCAAGAAGAAAAAAAAATACAAAAAAAAAGAAAGGAAAAAAAAGAACGGAAAAAAAAACAAGAAAGAAAAAAAAGAAAAAAAAAGAAGGAAAAAAGAAAGAAAGAAAAAAAAAAAAAAAAACTTTATCATATCACTAAGCTTATACCAGTCCCTTCACTACAAGAAGATGTTACGGAGGACGAGTGAAAATTTTACTATGAATTTTCATCCCCAAGGGGGGAGATGTAATAAAATACCTAGGTACCTACCTATACATTTTATTAAGTACTTACAAAAAGTACCTACATAAAACAGTTCTACCACCAGATGCCGCATGCGTCGCACAGAATTAAACAAAAGACTTCCGATAATATTATTAACTGTCAGAATCAGATAGATAGATAGATAGATAGATATAAAAATTATTATAAAGATAAATTAAGAATAAACTTTAATTACAAAGCAACACATTGTTTATTTTATTATTATACACCCACTTTACATATTATTTACACTTAATTTTCAAAAGGAAAATATTACCACGTTATATATATATATATATATATATATATATATATATATATATATATATATATATATATATATATATATATATATATATATATATATATATTATCGTGTTATTTTTTCTGTCGCTTATATCAAGCTCACGCCGTGAGATTTTTATACAGGTCAGGATTTGAATAGGATACTTTGTTATTAAGTATGTGAAAGTATATATATATATATATATATATATATATATATATATATGTATATATATATATATATATATATATATATATATATATATATATATATATATATATATATATATATATATATAACACATACAATGTGAATTGAAACATATTAAGAATATGTTTTTTCTATTTTTCTATTTATTTTAATTTAACCAGACTGAGCCGCAGCAATACGTGGGGCCAGGTAATGCTAGTTAACAAGAGAGGTACAAATTGAAAAATAATAATGCATACTTACGGGTGACGTTTTTATTTTATTTAAAGCAGTTTAAGTTCAAACGCAAAATATCGGTTGAAACCTCCTGCTATGAATATAATATTACTTCCAATGTACTCACATAAAGCACTTCATTGTACGTATGTACAAGCATTATATTATTACTACTATTAGTACTAAGGTAGAACATTAAGTTTACGTTCATAGCAAGTCGTGAAGCAAATATGTGTTGTTTCAGTTTTCCATAAGATTGCGTATAATCTTTGTACATAAATGGTTTCATTACAGTAATATATTATAAATATGAAACTTCTTTTATCTACAGTTAAAAATACTCATATTGAATAATAAAATATATTGCGATGAATAAAACTTCAAGTCGGACTTCAGCTTTGATGAAGCCAAAATTGAACACTTATCACTCACTCCTTTCAACAACTTCTTATATAAAAACTTGATTTTTCAGGAGATCGTTTTTAAAGTTTAAAAGTATAATGAAATGTATTAAAAATAAATATCAAGCCACTTATTGAAGTTTTTACTGTGCAACAGATTTTTTTAGGTAAAACCTGAATGTTTTTTCTCCATTTGAAAAATATTTAGTACATTTAAAAAAAAATTCAACCATACATTTTCTACAAAATGCAAAAACAACACTTTCTGCCCTGTAGCGGGTAATTATTATGTTTTAAATATGCCGCTTTTGCTGGGATACAGTAAATATTCTGGGCATTCCGAAAACATGCACAACTGAAAATTGACGATTTTTGATATATGACGTTGTTGAAAGGAGAGAGCGTAATGATGATCAATCTAAAAAAGAATAGGTACCACCATCGACTTAGCATTCTCCGTCATTTAGAAATTTTGAGTCTAAATTATTTTTATTAAACTCCTGCTACCGTAAAGCATTTGATTTTTTCTTGGAGTTTGAATTCAGGGAAATTATTTATTGAAATAAATATTTCATTTATATCAGAGAGATTTTCCGCGTTATCATTTTTTGATCCTGAAATGACAAAAACGTCAACAATTGCAAAGAAAGCAATGTATAAAATCAACTGTTTATACATAGAACCTAAATTTTTTTACTTCTAACGTACAAGAGCATCACACATATTTTTTGGTATAAACATACATACATATAATATGTTTGTTACATTACTACTTAAAAAACACCGTTTTAAAAAATATCAAGTTCCTTCCTGTCGCAGTTGAACTGTGAATAACTTTCAGAAATTTAAGATTTTTAACAAACGAATAATTACAGTTTTATTTATAAACGATAAAAAGATATATATATATATATATATATATATATATATATATATATATATATATATATATATATATATATATGTATATATAAATATGTGTATATAAGTGTTTTCTTTAATCATTGTAACATGTCTTACCACAAAGTTAATGCCGAAACAATAAATAAAATAAAAAAAATAATAATAAAAAAAAAAATATATATATATATATATATATATATATATATATATATATATATACATATAAAGTATAATATTATAAAGATAAGAACATGTGTGTATTCAAATGCAAAGTTGTGTCAAAATCTCAAAGCAATCAATGGATAAATTTACGGGATTTGAGATTTTAAATGAGCTAACATTTTTTCTCAACAGAAATTCATAAAATAAAATGAAATTAAACCCATAAATAACAATATGATAACTCTCCCCCATTGTCTTTATTCGCAATGATAAAAAAATGAGAAAGATCTCCTACCCTCTCTTCATCCTTCAACGTCCCAAGGACACTAATCTAAGATTTAGGCTTCACATGCGGTACTTGAAATTTTAAACGGAATGCATTGAAATACGTGTCACAATAAATTTTAAGAAATAATGGCATTTACCAAGTAAAACTTAAATTTAATTTTTAAAATTTAATTTAAATAGATAAAAAGGGCATATGTTTTTATCTACGTGATGTGATGTCGCATTGCTGCTTTAATCACAAGTTTTTGATAGTTTTTTCTTAGTTTCCCAGCCTGTTATTATGTCCATATGGGTTTTATTTTTTTGCCGAGCTACTAATCTCCCCACTCAAATTATAGTCCATAAACCTGTACGTAAAATAATTAGGGAGCCTTAGGATTGCGTTATCCATTCCTCCGATTTTGTCGCCGCGGAATATAATGGTTCTCTTCGACCAAGGTCAGAGATGATTATTTGTGAATTTATCATTTTCCTTTGTTAAAGTTTAAAAAATTAAATGAGTTGGAAATGTTAGTAACTCTCCGTGTGAACAGGATACCGAGTGTTTGCAGGTTGCATCTCCCATTTACGTACGTAATACGTTATAATTGCCAGCAAATGCTTTCAAGGAAATCAAATTTGTGTTAATTATTCGTGTGAAATATCCATCTTTACTTTTGATATTGAGTATTGTTGGGAGATTTATTAATAACACACTGTTTATCTAAAACAATTTTGTTTATGCGATTATACTAGTATTTATATAAAATGCGCAAAAAATGTATTTCACTTCATTTTTCAAGGATAATGAACAGGTAGATTTTAAGGATGTTATTGTATGTATGTAGGTTCGATTATTATGGAAGAATTAACTAAGATTAATAATCATATCTTGTATGTTTAATATTATTAACATCTGTAAAAGAATTTGTAAAAGAGTATATAAACCTCGAAAGCAGGATCTCTTAGGATGGCAAATCAAAAGGTAAGATTAACGACAGTCGCATACACCAGGCAGGACTTGCGTTTAACAAATAACCAAAAGAAGTGATTTCAGATCTATGTATTACATACATAGATCTGAAATCACCCAAATTTCTTGTCAAAATGTATGTATGAAGTGTGTTACTAGATGGCTGCGAGACATGGTGCTTGACTGAAAGAAATTAAGATAGGCTGAATGCGTTCTCGATGTGGAAATATAGAAGAATGCTAGGGATACCCCGGAGAGATCACATCTCGAACGATGAGTTGCTACAAATAATCGAAGAAAGAAGACTCGCGAGTATCTCAAAGAGACGCGCCAAATGGATCGGTCAAGTCTTGAGACAGGAGGGTTTCCTGCACCTGATAATAGAGGGAACGATCGAGGGTGCAAACGCCACAGGACGCCCACTCCGCGAATATCTTTGCAACTTATACGAAGACACGGGCTTTTAAACGTATGGCGAAGGACGTGTGAACATGTTGCTGCAGACCAATCCAGAGGATTTAGACCACAGAAGAATTTAAGAAATATTTGTTTCGAAAAATATAGTTAAAAAATATTAAGTTCATCTTTCTTTACATCCTAACATAGATGAAGAAGAATATTACAATGGGCATTTTATATATAAGGTGATAATAAAACAGTTTGACAAAGGTACACGTATATTTTCAGTACCTCATTTACTTAAAGGGAATCTACCCACTGTGAAGGCCGTGTATACATTATGTTAATTTAATTACTAAAATAAACTGCACAGTATTCAACAAAATTATGGAAAAATAATTAGGTAGTAACTGAATATCATTGTTCTGTATCCCAGTCAAATACCAGTTTGTGTGGAAATTACTGAAAATTAACTGAGAATTCAATGTTTTATTATTGTCAATTGAAGTACGACCGCGAACGTTCGCTTTTATTATAAGTTAAATATTCAATGTGTTAAGTAACCGTCAAATGTTGAAGTCGATTTGGTTTTGGTAAAAAAATATCTAAATACCATGTTGAATATATGCGCCTAGCAGATTTCATATAAACTTGCTCTGAAGATGTTTTATCAAATAATAATAATCCAAATAAATATACTCTGCGAAAACTATGCCAAATATCTTATCTATATTTTTATTCATTTCATTTTTAAATCTTTTAAATGTATCTTTTGTTTCTTGAGGTGTTGTTTTCAAGTCGGTTGTATCTTTTTTATATTTTATCGTAACCATTTAAATTACTATGTTTATGTAAAACTCTGGACCTCCAGGATGGTAGCTAAATGTGCTAACCATTTAAATTTTGAGGCGAACTATGGTATGATTCCTTAGGGGGTTAAAATAAATAATAGTGTTTTTCACTCCAATAATCATTTAATATGAATGGACTGGTACCTGAAACGTAGGGTTGATCACCTTGCCTTCATATAATTGACGATCAAATTATCATTGCACTATTTTAACGCACTGCCTTATACGCCTTTGTGTTGCGGATAAGGGTAAGTAATTTTTGGAAAAAAAAGTATATCTGACTTACTACACCTACTGCTTAGTCAAACAAGAAAACATATTATTATTATTATTATTATTGTCATGAAAAGTCACGAAAGAACTATGTTGATGAAAAAAAATATTTTTATGGGTGTTTTTTTTTGTAATTTTGTGTGTATATTTTTTTTTTACTTTGGTTGTATGCATTTCTGTTAAATGGGCACGTTTTACCGAATCACAGGTATCGAAATTGCTATCTTTGATTCAACGACACGTTCTTATAATTGTTAGTACAGTTGACATATTTTGTTTTTATTTATCTACTTATGTCATAATTTTATGTCAGATCTACTTATGTCATAATTTTATAAAGCATTCCTATGTAAATTTCGAAGGATTTACTTAAAGATTGTGTCATTGCACGCTTAGCAAATGTATGATAATATCACGCACGTACAATAAACGCCTAGTCTTGTTCGTAGGTCGAACCAATGAACGTAACGAAATATTATGGCTATTCTCGACATAACCCTGTACCAAATATAAGCTCACTTCTGACGTGACTTTGTCATTGTAGAATTATAATTCACCTTTGGACGTGAAAATAGAAAATAGACAATGAAGCTTTTTTTATAAATAAATATTCGCTTAACCAGCGCCAGAACCTCGGGGATACCACAACACGCCTGTTTTTCTCACGGCTTCACATAAAACTATACAATTCAACAAGGTGTTCCTTAACCACTTATTTTATTTATTATTTATTTTTTTAATATGGTTACAAAAGTTTTAAAAAAATCTAGACATTTCTACTTTGATAATCTTAAAATTAAAAACGCAGTTCTCTCCAATAAAGAGACACAGATCTTGTGCTTGAAGAGGGACTACACTTATCATTTATTTTTTATATTTGTTGGTAAGATAATTTATTTTTATTATAATGATTTTTTCGTTTCTTAAAATAACAAATATAAATATATATATGTATTTTGTTATTGAAGTATTTGGTTCCCAAATATTTGTTCTGTTAAAATTGTTTGGTATTGCATTTTGGTATTGTAAAGTCATGTCGGTATCTCGGAGAGTAACTTTTTTTTAGATTTAAGTATTTCAATTGTTAATTAAACTTTGATAAAATTGTTACTACAGGGTTTTCACTTCCAATTGCACGTTTTACAAACCAAATTAGACGCCTTACAAAAAAAATTGGACGTTATACTTTATTTCATAAAAAAATAGAGTTTTTAAAAATATATTCAGCGTTGTACTCATGATTCAACGAAGTGTTGAAAATCTTGTCTGAAAACTTCAGAAAACATCGCGCGCACAGGCTGTGACAGCGCGCCGTACAGGTTTGCCAACTTGACGACTGACGCACTTGGTAGTCTTAAGAATAAAGGATGTGGGCAGGTATTTGGACTGACTGTTTACGTAGAAATATTTTTATTTATTTTTAAATTCTCACATTATTATAAAATACAATAAAACGTCTAATTTATGTAGAACGTCCAATTTTAAGTGAAAAAACACGTAAGAGTTCAGTCAACTAATCCAGTCATGTATTGTAATATAAGAATTTGAAAGTCTAAGTATTTTTTTACCAATTTTTAAATAATACACACTATGGTCAAATTATTCATAGTAACTCTGTAGTAGATAGTTATCAACTTTTTGTAATAGATAATTCAAATATACGATATACGACAGACAATCGCACTTTTTTTTTTCATGTATAAGTTTTGAAAAATTATACGGAAAAAAAATGTTTTTGTTCTTTATATTAAATTTCAAAATATGTAGTTTATAAATCAAAACCATAATACACTAATGTCAATGTACTAGGTGTTATATAGTTTATAAAAATAAATTATTATAAATATTATGTTTGTGTTCTTTTTATTAAATTTCAAAATATGTAGTTTATAAATCAAAACCATAATACACTAATATCAATGTACTAGGTGTTATATAGTTTATAAAAATAAATTATTATAAATATTATGTTTGTGTTCTTTTTATTAAATTTCAAAATATGTAGTTTATAAATCAAAACCATAATACACTAATGTCAATGTACTAGGTGTTATAAACTTTATAAAAATATATTATTACAAATCAAAAATATACTTAAAGGAAAGGAGGAAAGAACAGTTAAACAAAATTGTTTGTTGAATTGAGGCTAATGTAGCTGGAAATAGGTGTAGGAGAAGACCGAGGAAATCTCGACATGGTCAAGTATGTCAAATACTTAGGAAACAAAAAAGACAGGAGTCGTCATTATCGGTAGGTATATATGAGGAGATGCATGAATGTGGAAGGGGCGAAGAATGTTTTTAAAAACATGGTCGTGTTTATCATTCAATTCTCTCTCCCTACCTCTGCCGCCTCCGTAGCGTAGAAGTAAGCGCGTTAGGCTTCCGTTCTGGAGGTTCTGATTTCAATTCCCGGGGGGCCATAATAAATTGATAAGATTTTTACTGTTATATTAATTCAATATAACCCTGGACAGGTACAAGATGTGCAAGACTAATAACTTTACCTTCATGCAATTATCGATCAAGACAACACTGCGCCATTAAGAAGAAGAATTATTGGATATGATAAATTACAATGTAATAGATTTTTTAAAATAAATTTATGTGAATGAATTCATTATAAAAATATTTAAAACGTTATATTTACAGAAGAAAAATATTGACCAATGATCACGAAAATAATAGATATTAATATTTGTTTAATATTTTTAAATACATGTTTTACTCGGTTTATACACAGTAAATGGTATTTACTATTGAACAATTTAATTAAAAATGGATAGAAAAACTAACTAACTAACTAACCATCACGCCGCTTCCCCGCAGGGGTAGGCAGAGAGAATAGAGCGCCACACCACTCTGTCCTTGCAAACATTCTTCGCCTCTTCCACGTTCATGCATCTCCTCATACATACCCGCCGATTGTTACGACTCCTAACCTGATCACTTTCAAGTATTTGGCATACCTGATCGTTCCATGTTTTTCTCGGTCTTCCTCTGCTTCTTTTCCCGCTAACATTCGCCTCATAAATTTGTTTTACCGTTCTTTCTCACTCATTCGTTCTACATGTCCAAACCATCTCAACACACCTTTATTAATTTTATCGATAATACTTATCTCAGCTTTGCATTCCTTCCTTATTTCACTATTCGTACATCTATCATACATCGTTTTGTCGCACATTCTTCTGAGAGATCGCATTTCAACTGCATTCAGTCTACTTTCATCCAAATGGATATATATTACCACAAAGTGAAATCAAATCAAATAAAAAAACAAGTCAATTAATGAAATTATAAAATAATTTTTTGTAAGAGAACTGGCAAAAACATATATTGATATAAGTAATAAAGTAAAAGATTTACGAAATGGTTCATGATTTTTATTACTTTTTGCGCGTGTTTTTCTCTTCGGCATAAGGAAATACCGTGCATATTTGCTTAACCATTAAGTTCTTCAGTATTATTGTAGCAAGTACCAAATAACACAAGACAATTGACATCCGTTTGGTAGTTGCTCCGGTCTACCTTCCGACTGCTCGCGGTACTGTAGTCAGTCTTGTCGCGGCTCTTGAACGGTGATAACACACCGGAACTCGAACCTCGTATCCGTGCTCTGACGTCATTATCACCCCATTGGTCTACTAAGTAACGAGATAAGGGGCTAATAGTAGAATACAAGTAACACGTTTGTGATAAAGATGTTAAAAATTGCGTATAAGCGTAGAATTACATTTTGTTTGCGATGTGCTATATATTTACTATCCGTTTAAAATATTGCTTAAAAAATATCCTATATTTTTTGGCAAAGAAACTAAACTTTATCATATAACGTACAACATTAAATCTTCGATTATTTGTTTTTATAATTAAAAAAATATTTTTTCAGCTTTAGGTTTTTTTAGTTAGCTACAAATAATAAATGTAAGAAATTGGAAAAACACAGTATTATCGTGAGCTTAAATTAAATAAAATATTACAGCTTCCATGTCTAGATTATTTAAACATTTTGATATTGTTCATTCTTAATTTTTCGTTTTTTTATTTGATTAATTATTAATTTTTTATATTTTTTTTTAGTTCATTTAATAAAGTGAATTCAAAATCTGATGTTTAAAATTTATTAAAAAAATACATATATTTTTATGTTTTATAATATTTAATTCCACCCAAATATGGTGACAATGTATGGTATTAAACCCTAGATCTCGAAACGAAATCTTTTTTGTATTCAGTTCAAAATATCAGCATTTAGTCAATTATAGAAATTTCAATATTTACATAATCTAAGCTCCTTTAATTTCACACGTATGTTTAAAAAAGTTGATCTTAATGTTTAAATTCTATTAGTTCGAGAATAAACTATAACAATAAACATTATATATGTTTGTATTGTACGTAAGTAAATACATTTTCTATAGAAAAATGGAAATATTTTGTCGTTCTGTTAAATCAACATTCAGCATTCATGGTTTTCATTGAAACATTTGTACAGGATGTCTGACCGAAGAAAATTTATATTTCATTGCCAAATTATTGTTAATTTATGTAAGGTTTTACTCGCAAACAACTATTATATAATTAAGCAGGTATCATAATCAAGTAGCAATATTTTACAATAGTTTTAGCCTTACGAAAAATATATGTATGTTTGTATTTTTAAATCTACGTTTACGCAATACTAAAGTTTCCATTCATTTATAGAAAAAAAAACTCAACGATCGGGTAGGCTACAACCCTTTGTTTCGTTGTTATTGATAACTCTAAGTGATTGACATTTTACATGAAGAAAAGTGGATAAAAAATATACATTGTTAAAAAAAAATAAGATGGCGTGCATAAACGAAAGAAAACTTCCAGTTACTTGGACAAATGTTATGTTCTCTTCAATGCTTTTCATGAATAGTTTGTTTGGATTAACGCTTGTTTCTGCTCAGTTGGATTTACCACCCTTACAAGTCTCATCCTCCCCAAGACCAGGGGATCCGTATTACAATCAGTACGGAGTTTCAACAGCTCGTCCTTTCATCAACCCCGTGAGTCAATTCAACGGTCAATTCTCGACATCTTCTGTCAGACCTGACTTATTTTCTTCGACGACTCCACGGTTCAACCCGGATCTCCAACAAAGACCAGGGTACGCATCTGACTCCAGAGACAGGTATTACAACCAAGGAGGAATCAACCCTGATATAACCAACAATGGTTTTAACCAAGACCGATTTGGGAATAGAGATCCAATTAATAGAGACGATCGGATCAGAGATGATAGGAACAGGGACTATGATGACAGGAATTTCAACTCGGGAACGTTGAGAAATGATGAATTCGACGGAAGAAACCAAGACGATGTGAGTAATGGATTTAGAAATTATCCCGGAAGAAGGCAGGATCCACATACTAGAAGAGAATCTGCAGCGGTGAGACGATTCCTGGCGGAGATTGATGCCCAAGCTTCTGAAGAATGTACCAATAATGTTGCAGCCCAGTGGAACTTTGAAACTGATGTAAATGAAGTAACACAACTGGCTGCGGTAAGCATTTCTAAAATAACTTTTATTGGCAGATTAAAAAAATATAAAAAAATAATTTAAAAGAATTAAGAAATCGATAATCATCAGGTCGAATCGTACATTTAAATATAAAATTACTATATTATTTCGAGAAATAAAAATACTTTGTGTTTTGATCCACTCACATTTTTATTAACCAACTAGTTTCGGCAACAACCTGTTGCCCTCTTCAGGGTTTAATTTATGACTTTTTAATTAGCAGGGTTTAATTTATGAATTTATGAGTCATAAATTAAACCCTGAAGAAGGCAACAGGTTGTTGCCGAAACTATTTGGTTAATAAAAATGCGAGTGGATCAAAACACAAAGTATTTTTATTTCTCGAAAAATTATATCAATATGATCCACAAAGTTAATGCTTTCAATATTCAAAACATAAAATTACCATGTCTATCGGAAGGATAAACAAACTATTGTAACAGCATTTGTGATATGTGGCTTTATTTTAAGATTAGTGTAGGTAATCACATTGCATTGCTGTGGCTCAATCTATCAAATGGAAAAAAGGAAAAAGAAATCACACATTTCAAACATATTTAATTTCACAATGGTCGTGAAGCAATTAGGCAACAATACAACGGAAAACATTGAAAATTCTAAATGACATCTGTCAAGAAGCACGCTTTCCATCACAACGAAGGTTTAATTTCACGTGTGCTGCTGTTACGTTCAACAAATGGCGCAGCATTGAAAAACAATCGTAAGGTGCTTAAAAACACCTGTCACGGGTAAATAAAAAAAAACGCCCTTATTCGAATGCAAAATTACATATGTTCAAATTTCAAAGCATCCTGTGAATAACGTGAGGACATTTGAGATATTGAAGAAATGAACATTTATATTTTTGTACATACAGAGGAATAATACGAGGACAAATAATACTAAAAAATGGTGAAACTTAATATACAGAGAACTGAGTAAATGCTATTTTATAATACCATGTTTCTGTGTATTTTGAGTTATAATTACGGTTTTTATATTTCGTATATTTCTAAAGCAATTAGAAATACCACTTTGATATTTCTCGCCTCCTATTTTTTTAAATATTTTAAAGCGCAATAAAGTGTTCAATAAACTCTGTTTATAAGACATTATATAATATAATATAATAACGTATTTTTAACAATGAAACCTGTCAGCCAAAACGTAAAATGCAGGTCAAGTTCGCCATGTGCTATAATAATATAAAGTTCAGTCGCTTGTGACCGATCATTGCAATTCATAATTAGTTCTGACTCGCTATTGTAAGAAATATAAATACGAACAAATTGATCGAATTCAGTCAAAAAATTAGTAGCAATCTAAATTGAATAGTGAGAAACATGTAGAATATAGTATAATCACAGAATTATTGTTTCACAACTTAAATTTCTCTAAATCCAGGTAACGTTTTACGTAATTTTTATTCTTAAAACACCAATTTTGCATTGAAAAAAATAGTTTTTCTTCGAAATAATTGTATGGTGTGAAAAGAAAGCAGGCATTGGAAGGGAAAGAGTTAAAAAACCTTTTTTTTCCATATTTGTATATTCTAAAAAACAAAGAAATATCTGATGTACTTAAATCAGGCGTGAAGAGACCTGTCACCTCTCCGGTGTTCGGTTGGTGATTGAATTCTGTGTTTGCGAATACCCCCTTTAGGGTGTACTGTCAAATATACAATAAGTACTCGACCGGTTATATTAGGGAAAAAAATATCACTTTATTTTAACTCCTTACCTTGTTACCGGAGTTTAGAAAACTAAGCTGCGGGCTATCGTTTATCCCGTATTAAAATGGTTTCAAATGAACTAATATGGAATGGTTGTAATATTTTTGTTCAGCTTTGGGTTGTTGATCATTTTTACTAAAATAAATATATACTTTAATAAATAAAATACTTCAAATAAATAAACATATTATGCTTAAATAATTTTATAATAATGTTGACAGTGTCAAAATAATATATTGGCGATATACCGGTGATTCCAACGTTACAATTTTGACAAATCGTGAAATTTTAAATACGATGTGAAATAGTTTTATTTTTGGTCGTAACGTATTAAATGGTAAAAGCCTGCATACACGTATGCATCAATGAGTACCTACCTACTTGATCGATTCGATTTGTCAGGCATTAAATTAATCGCGTTCTATTTTCGAATGATAATAAATGTGTGAATGGCACCAGTCCCTTTGTCCTCTCAGTCTCTGCACAGTCGGAGTATTGCGCAATGAAGCACAAAAACAGATTGATACGCAAAGACCTCAAAAGCAGTCGTGCATAAACCACGCGATTATTGATGCGATCACATCACACGTTCATCGTTCCTACCTGTCTTTGCATTTATCAGGGTTATGGAAATTTTATCTCGTTTTAAATATATTTAAATAAAAACATGTGATATAATTACTGTGTATAATACGCACGTATTTAAAAAAAATATATATGCAAGTAGGTGTGGCATATAAGTAATAAGAATCTTTTATTGAATAAAATATTCGTAAGGAAAATTACTGAATACATGCGTTTTAGAAATTTTTACAAAAAAATAATAAAGCATATATATTAAAATACAACGTTTGGTTAAGACCACTTTTGTGATTATTAATATAGACACAACCAGTTTCAAGAACTACATATCGTTCACTCCTTTCAACAACGTCATATATAAAAAAAAACTCGATTTTTCAGATTGTTTTAAAAGTTTAAAAACACAATGAAATACAATCTGTACTTATATTGAAAATAAATATCAAGCCACTTTTTGAACATTTTACTGCGCAACAGATCTTTTTAGGTACAACCTGAATGTTTTTTCTCCCTTTGAAAAATATGAAGCTTATTTTAAAAAGATAATTAAACAATACCTTTTCTTCAAAATGCAAAAAAAAACACTTTCTGCCCTGTAGCGTGTAAATATTAAGTTAAAAATATGCCGCTTTTGCTGGGATATAGTACATTTTCTGGGCATTCCAAAAACATGCACAACTGAAAATATGTATGACGTTGTTTAAAGCAGTGAGCGATATGTTATGATTCGGGTAAAAATACGAAATAATGTTGTTTAATTATGTTTGGTGTGGTATTCCATATTTTGAATCAAATGAAGGAAAAAAACCTTTGCTAAAAATAAACAAACAACGGAAAATATGATCCACCTATAACAAGTCATTTACTTATATTCTTTACAAATGTATTTAGTTATAAACAAAGTATAAAAAAAATACAGACACAATTTATTCTGTTTCATAAATTCATCCAAACAATTGTGTTTATAACATTTGAGGTTTATTTAATCAAGGATATGTGTTTTCATTCAAAGTGGGATTACGACATCATTCATATAAAAAATGGAATTTCGTTTTCTATCTAAACGGTACTCCAATATATTTTTTCCTCTGATATTATTAACTCTGAGGGCCATATTGACGTTGGTTCCATCATATTTGTCTCAAATTATATTTTTTTTGGATGGCAAATTTTAACATGAAAATCATTGTTTAAAAATAAATATAAAGAGGCATGAACTTTTTTTGTGTTTTTAGAAATATTTTTTTACAATACTTTAAATTGGCAACCCTACACATATTCATACACACATGTTACTCTATATTGAGATGATTCTACGTAATTGATGTTTTTATCCAGATTCGAATGTTCATGGCCTTTATGTAAAGAGTTTAATTTTCATTTACTTTCTATGATGAGTAACTTAACCGTTTGCCAATTTTGTAGTTCACCATTTTTTGTAGTTCATACATTGTAAAGCATTTTTCATAGTTAACCGTTTATACGATAGCCATTTTTTTGCAAAAGGTAATTGTCTATTTACCTATTTATTGTAATAGGTACATAGTTCACCAATTGTCCATTTGCCTATTTATTGCAATAAATACATAGTTAACCAATTGTCTATTTGCCTATTTATTGTAATAAGTACATAGTTAACCACTTATCCATTTGCCTATTTATTGCAATAGGTACATAGTTAACCATTTTTAATTGTTAGTATAAAGTTAGGCACATGTCTCTTTGCCAAATTTTAAGGAAAATATTTTTCGTTGTTCATACATACTTAACCATTTATACGTTTGAAATTAAAAAAAAATAGGTACATAGTTAACCACTTACTCGTTTGCCAATTTTTAACAAAAGGTAAACAGTTTGCATCCTTAGTGTAATGGTCAGCACGCTCGGCTACCGTACTGGAGGTCCTGGGTTTGATTCCCAGGGGGGGTCAAATAAATATAAGTGATTTTTTCACTGTAATATTTATTCAATATAACTCTAGAATGGTAATTGAAGCGGAGGGCTCATCACCTTTCCTTCATATGTTAATGATCAAGATAACACTGCGTTTATATATGATGCAGTGCCCTATGCATCATCGGGTGCTGACGAGGGTTTGAAGAAGAAGAAACTGTTAACCATTTATCCGTTTGAAGGTACATAGTAAACTAATTTTACCGAAGGTACATAGTAAACTAATTTTACATCGCAGATGGACTTTATGAAGTACGTTTTAAAAAAAACAGACGTACAATATTTACAATAATACATTAGTTGATAGTAAAATGAGAATACCAGCTACATATCTCTACTCATTCAAGCTTATGTGACATGAAGGAGCTAGGAATTTTTCCCTTGAAGAATAATTAAATACTGAAGAATAACTTGTGTATTTTTTAAAAAGATTTGTGGTAAATGATTCACTAGCGTTAGCACTTTAACACAAATACGCAATGGACACCATTGTTTTACTTCAGTTGAGTCAGTTTTCAGTGTCATTATTTCATTGAAGATAATATAACTAAGCGTTCGTCATCTATGCGTCAGTCAAGCTTCTAAACACGGCATTTATACGAATCCTTACATAATTTTAAACGCGATTTTCCAATAATTATTTCACTGCCTCTGTATTTAAAATACAAAAAGTAACAAGTTGGAAGGAAGTGAAACATGGAGTTGGCAAAAGAAGGATGAAAGTAGACTGAATGCAGTCAAAATGCGATATCTCAGAAGAATGTGCGACAGAACGATGTATGATATATGTTCGAATAGTGAAATAAGGAAGAAATGCAAAGCTGAGATAAGCATTATCGATAAAAATAAGAAAGGTGTGGTTTGGACATGTAGAACGAATGAGTGAGGAAAGAACGGTTAAACAAATTTATGAGGCGAATGTAATTGGAAAAAGGAGAAGAGGAAGACTGAGAAAAACTTGGCACGATCAGATATGTCAAATACTTGAATGTGGTCAGGTTAGGAGTCGTAATAATCGTCGGATATGTATCTATAAATAACGTTTAGTTATCAAGGATTAGTTAAAGTTTGATTCGGTACAACAATATTTTTATTTATAAACATATACCACACTGGGATGGGCTAGTAAGATAGAGTGGCAGACTTCCAGGAGATGCTGATAAAGAGCTCTAAGTTCATCATAAAACTGATTGTGGAGCACAGATAGATATTGTAAACATTGCTGTTATTTACAATACATACACTCTTTGTTTGTTTTTTATGTTTACGTTAAAATATATCGTATTTTAACATAAACTACGTTATATTTTTTATTGATTCGGCATTAACTTTGTGGAATGACATGATTATTTTTTTTTAAATTAAACACTTGAATAATCCACTTTATCGAGTTTTATTTTTATTTACGACTAGTTTCAAAAACGACACTTGTTTTCATCTTCTGGTACAAATTAAAACAGATTTGTACCAGAAGATGAAAACAATTGTCGTTTTCGAAACTAGTCGTAAATAAAAATGAAACTCGATAAAGTGGATTATTCAAGTGTTTAATTTTAATAAAATAAACAACGTTAAAATACGATGATATATGAAGTCTGATATATATGAAGTATATGATATAACTCAATTTTAAGGAAATAAAAATCTGTCTATACGCAATAGCAATTCAATGTAATGGGTCAGCAAGCAAATTTATTATCAAAGTCGGCATCTTTTCCGGACAATCAAATGTGCAGAACAATGATCGAGATGAATTAATTTCAGTTAGTTTCAGCGTTTAATTAGGAGTCACAGACTATAAAGGTCAACTCTCAAGGGCTCAATAAGTCAAGCAGATAATACTCTTTATTGATTATACAATAACAATGACCATACAACTTCTTAATGAGAACGGTGTTTTTAATTTAATTGGTATGCAACAAGAGCATCAGGTATAATATACAGTATCATTTTTTTTGTGTTCCTAGAAATAATGACGGGCACTTTTGGTATATTTCATATTATTTTATATTATGACTTATGTCAAACAGTCAGTTTGCAGTCATTTTGATTACGATAGAATCTCCAATTAATCCTACCTTGCTCTAACCGACTATTACTGACGTTTTTCTAAGTATTCTTTGTACCGTAGGTTACCGTCAATGTTTATATGTATGCACTCGTATGATTGTATATGTATTATTGTATTGCTGTTTTCAATAACGTTTACAGCTTTTGTGCGGTTTATTGCGATGTTTCAAATATATAAAAATAAACAATATATTAGTAATTTTAAGTCTAGATATTGTTTATTTTACATGTTAAACACAAAAGTATAGTGTTTTTCAGAATTTCTTAATAATTGAACCATATTTGTACTCCGATTATACTCCAGTCCCTAAGGTGAAAAAGAGCTATTTTTTTTAATTAATAAGGAAATAGATAAGTATGCAGAATTGAATCAATTATATATATTTTTTTATCATTAAACAATTTTTGCAACTAAATATTTTTTAGTCGGAATAATCGTGGGGAACATAAAAGAAGATGCATGAATATGGAAGGGGTGAAGAATGTTTGCAAAGACAGAGTAGTATGGGGTTCTTTCTTCTCTCCTTATGCCAGCGAAAATGTTTTTTAGTTTTAAGTTTATAAGTTTTTATTTTTTTATTTGATGACAATTTTATTTAATATTGATATCTAAATCTTCTTACATAAAATTATTATGAATATTTTTAAAGTATTAAATATGAATGATTGATAAAGTATTAAATATGACAATGTCGATGTATGGTTCAAAAAAACTAGTTAAAAATACATATATGTGTATTATTTTATAAATTTATTGGCACCAAAAATATTGTTGATACTAAAATTTAAAGTAATTTATCTAAAAATCATATTTATAATTTATTGAATCATTTAAAAATAAGTATGTTTACTGAAAATCTGTAATGAAAGATATTTTAGTTTTAATTTTATATCTGTCCGATATTAAATATGCATTTTTACTAAAATAGTTTCATCATAATGAATGCATTTTATAATGAAAATTAAACACATGAATATACTCGCGTTTTTATAGGTGCCTACTTACCAAAGATAATGACCCATGCATACATATGTTAGGTCATATCCTCAATTATGTTACCTACAAGTTGAATGTTTATTTTCGTAAAATATTTTCATGAAATTTAGAAAAACTATGACGGTTTATACTTCTACATAGTTATCTGTACATTCGCTTTTGTCTTCTTTTTCATTCAACAATTTTAGCGCTGATTTTGTGATGTTAAGTTTTTACGGCTTTATTAAATAGTTTTTAGATACAATTGAAGTGTATTCAGAGAATTGTAATGTTTATTTTTTATTATTTTTTTTTTTTTTAAATTGCCTTAAACTTACCTTAGTAATATCAACAAAAGAATCTCATAAAATAAAAGATGGGCTGTTATGTTTCACAATGAAATTAATAATACCCTGAGTGCCAATTATTTATATCATTTTTGTGCCTGGTGATTTATTAGTTTATTTACCAAACCATAAAAAGTGCAGCTTATTTTATCACATTGACACTTCTTTGTTTTATGAATTCGCCATTGACAAACTGTGATAATATCACGAATAGTCTATTGTTACATTTTAACATACAAGTTTGTAAAATGAACTTTTCGTATATTCAACAATCGGTGAAATATTCAATATCGTTCACCTGCTAGAAAAAACAAATATCAACTACTTGTCATATTTCATAATTATTTCAGGCTATTAGTTAACTCAATAATGATACTTAGGACTTTAAGGAAAACGAAACTTCTCGATTGTTTATGAAATAAATTTTAGCTTAAGCAAATTATGTTTTTCAAATGTTTTATAACGATACATTCGTGGATAAAAATTCTGGATTTACAAGACAAGTGTGTAATTAAGTATAATCCCTCAATATAAACTTCAGATTTTATAAACTGTACATACATATAAAGAGACTTTAAAGATTGCCTTTGATTTATCAAATTCCGAGAAATCAATAATTTAATTTTAAAATCTAAATTCAATTCATTCACGTTATTTTACTAAGATAGATTTTCAGTTAAAATATATCACTAATTTAGTATATATCTGTATGAATTACGTATTAAATATGTCACAGAGTGTGTATGAATTTAGCATATTATAAGTGTCTGAGGTGTCAAGGTGCTTATGGGATGAAAATCGGACATCCTTGAAACATTAGCACAAGACTACAATATTTGAAAACAATAGAAACTATTTTTACACGACTCTTACCTCTGACTTGGTAACATATGAAGAAACTTTATTTTATTTTTTTAAATGTTTGATTAATACAAATATTACATTTAAAAAGCTTAGCTACTGCTAATTGCAGAATTTCAATAAATACGTACATATTTGTGTTTTTATCGTAAACACAAATGATGCAATAAAAAATTCGCACTATTTTCATACGAGTAAGGGGCCTGTTATAAAAAATTACAGATTTTTTAAATTATTAGTAGAATGGGTTTGAACCCAAAAACTCTGTCTTAGAGTCCGCGCCACAAACCACGGGACAAAATCCTTAATCTTTATTTAAATTTATTGAAATATTATTTATAGTTTCAATAAAAAATGAAATTCAAGAATTTTCTGCAAGCGAATGATAATTGTAATAAATTAGTATAATGTGTTACGTTAGATATAATTTTTCACTGTAAAAAAAACATGAAAAAATAGGTATTATATTTAATTACAAATATATGTCTTTTTACAGGTAGTGAATTTTTTTAAATTTTTAAAAATTGTTTAAATTATTTCTCACTAGGAAAATATTTTTTTTACTATGCATGGATGTTTTAATAAATGTAGATGAGTCTTTCGTGAACAAACGTTAGCTTAGTGACTCATTTATTTACATTGATTTAGTGACCAGCTTCCGAATTTTAGTGAAACTTGTTCACTAATACTGACTGATTCACCAGTTAGCTGAATCATACATATATTCGTCGATTCAGTTAAATGAATTTTGAACTTTTAACCTAGGTTTCTTCTTTCATTAATTTAGGGAAAAAAATTATGTTTTAAATATTAAAAGAAGATAATATTAATATTTGGTAAAAAAAAAAAAGTAACTACTTTCTGATAATACAGTTTGTCGTCCAGTTTTAAAAAGCCAGTATCGTAAAGATTTATATATCTCAAAGTAACATTATAATTACTTACGCTACGTAGTTAAAGCTTTTGTAACGCACAAATTATTTGTCTTAATTAGAGTAACTGAAATAATAAAAGAGGCACCTGGGTTCAAATAAAGATGAAACATAATTTGAAAAATTGAAACGGAAATACCATTATGATAAATATCATAATGTAAAATATAAATGTGAAAAAAATGGTATAACGTTGGATATGTAAAAATTACGATGTCAATATTCTTGTTTTTTAAAAAGTTTATAAAAAAAATATTTTTCCGTTTTTACAAATCAAATAATAATCACTACCGTTCTGGAGGTCCCGGGTTCGATTCCCAAGGGGGGTAAAATATATATAAGTGATTTTTTCACTGTAATATTTATTCAATATTTCCATGGACTGGTACCTGAAGCGGAGGGCTGATCACCTTTCCTTCATGTGTAAACGATCAAGATAACACTGCGTTAATATGACACAGTGCCCTATGCACCATTGGGGTGCGGATAAGGGTTTTATTATTATTATATTATTATTTTTCATTTAGGTAAATAAAAAGAGAAGAAATGAATATATTTCCGGATTATTATTACCTTTTGAATTGTATTATTATATATGTTTAAAACCTTTCGTGTTTTACAAAATTTGTAAATGACGAATAATTTGAAATGGCTACTTTTAATGAATACGTCAAAAAAACATATAATTCACTCTTAATGAGCACCGAGTTCAAAACAACGTACAAGTATATTTTTTACATCGCACATGAAAATATCAACAAAGCAAACTAAAAACATTTCCTAGGTCATTTTGTCATTTTGTTTGAAGTTTTTTTAGAATCTTTTATGTAAATGACGTATTGTGACATGTTTGAACGCATTAGAGTTAGAATTTCTATTTTTTATTACTAATACAAACACGTTTGACCTACACAATTGAACTGGATGAAAACAAGAAAATCGTTTCACGTCTAACATAATGAGAGCACTGTAGAATTATTATACCCGTAAACTCAGGTGTAAATTTACTTGACAAGACAAAAACCTTAATAATGGAAATATTTAATACCTTTTCCCTCTTCAAAAGCAATCCAGTGATCCAAATACTTGTTCACAAATGTGGGTTTTCCCCTTTTCGGATTAAAAAAAATACATATTATTTTTTGACATCTCATCAAAGATGAAGAAGAATATGGAAGTCTGGGCATTTACGGGGCTTACGACCGTCATAGGTTGGTTTAAGTGATCACTTTACACACGTGTAACATTCACCAATTCTACCCATTATTGACAACCACACTACTCAAATTCTTGGAAGTTCTATATATATGAACCAATTTAGAAACCTTGTTCATGAATCACTAGAACTTCACTAGAGACATCTATTGGTGAGATGTAAAGAAGCTTTTTATTAAGCAGAAACTCTTATATTATGAATGCCCAGACTTCCATATTCTTCTTCATCTTTGATGAGATGTCAAAAAATAATATGAAAATAACTCCTGTAATTGGAGATAATCCAGATTTTGTGAACAAGTATTTGGACACACTCAAAATGTTGTAAAAAAATACATATATGTATCTCTACACAAGTGGAGAAGAATATGGAAGTCTGGGTATTTATTTACAGGGCTTATGACTTCTCATAGTCTGCATTTTCCTTAACCCATTTTATTTAACTACTCGTATTTTTAGTGTAGATGTTTATGTGTTTGTATTCAAGTGAAGCATAGAGTTGTCAAAAGATGGATGAAAGTAGACTGAATGCAGTCGAAATGCGATCTCTCAGAAGAATGTCCAGCAAAACGATGTATGGATGTTCGAATGGTGATACAAGGATAGAATGCAAGGCTGAGATCCGCATTATCGATAAAATTATGAAATGTGTGTTGAGAGTGAAGAAAGAACAATTAAACAAATTTAGAGGTGAATATAGTAACGAAAAAAAGCAGAGAAAAGCCGAGAAAAACTTGGCATAAAAAAATATTTTTATAACTTGAAAGTTAGGTTAGGAGTCGGAATAATCAAGGGGTTTGTATGAAGAGTTGCTTGAATTTAAAAGTGGCTAAAATTGTTCGCTAAGACAGATTGGTTCTATTCTCTCTGGCTACCCCTACGGGGAAACGGCATGATGGTTAGTTAATTTAGTTAGTATATGTCTAAACATGTGTATACGTATGTTTATTTATTTAGTTATATATTTTTTAATATCGCTTCATTTTATTTTCTGTATACTTGTATTGCTTTAAATCTTTTAAAATTTATACGTTTAAATTTTTTTATTGGATTTTTAATAACGTTTAAACCACAGAGTCTTGTGGTCTTTATCTCGAGGCTTAAAATGTTTATTTTTTATTTACCTTTTTAAATATATATCGTGCTTTGCGCTTCAGATCTGAGATTGTCAATTGCATTAAATAAATAAATAAAATTCTTGTAAAAGACCACTTTTTATCCCGGGTTCGATTCCAAGGGGCGTCAATATGAATTTAAGTGATTTTTACTTTTAAATTAATTTATTGCCCAGGACTAATTATCTTGCCTGATTAATTGACGATCATTGTAACACTGCATCGATGCAATGCCCTATGCACCATTGGTGCGGATAAGGGTTAAAAGAATTGATGTTAAGATTAGCGTAAGGCCACTATAAAAATCCTTATTGAATATTACTCATAAATATAACTCATAATAAAACTAATTACTTCCATTTTTTCGTGTTTTGTACCTGAAAAATCTAAAATTTTCATGTTTATATTCCTTAAGTGTACAAAGTAAGGTCGAATTAGTTTTTTACCTTTTTAGCTTAGACCAAATTAAATTACAGTGTTATTTTTCCAAAAGCGTGCAAAGATATACAATACTAAAATAATGAGTATGCAATGAAGGTCACGTGGTAAGAATGGCTTTATGACCATATTTAGTGCAAAGGTCCATACTTAAAAATTGTCACGTTTGATCTTCGAAAGGTCACAAGGAAAAAAAGCCATTTATGACTTGTTGACAGCCAAAAATATGACGCATATTAATCCTTCAAACAATACGTAAATAATACGTATTTTTTAATACTCAATATTGCTGTAAATTGTTTTAAATTAAAAACAAAGTTGTATCAAGATTATTATCAATTTTTTATTTTTTATTTTATCGGAGACTGGATTATTTATCCTACGGATGACATATCAATATTAATATAATTGTTTTAATTTTAATCAGAAGATGAAAACATCTGTAAGTTTTCAAAACTAGTCGTATATATAAATAAAACTCATTAAGTGGTATATTCAAGTATTTAATATTTTTTTTTATCAATATTAAAGTCACTTAACTTGAGATGAAACATCTATGGTTTTTATAAAGGAAGATGAAAGTCTGCGCATCCCAGGAGTTATGACCTGGTATTTGGCTAGCTTAAGTGATCACTTTAAACACTTTTGTAAGGTTCACCATTCTACTCATTACAACATTTTGAATGTGTCCAAATACTTCACTATTCAAAAATTCTTTTTTTTTCATTGTTCGCAAATCTGGATTATCTCCAATTATAGGAGTTTTTTTCATATTTTTTTTTTAAATATGGAAGTCCGGGCATTTACGGGGCTGACGACCGTCATATGCTGGTTAAAGTGATCACTTTACACACGTGTTACATTCACCAATTCTACCCATTATTGACAACTACACTACTCAAATTCTTTTTCATACATATATATACATATCGCTCACTGCTTTCAAGAACGTCATAAATCAAAAAACTTTTTTTTCCATGGAACGTTTTTAAAGTTTAAACATATAATAAAATGTATTAAAAATAATTATCAAGCCACTTATTGGACTTTTTACTCTGCAATAAATATTTTAGGTAAAACCTGAAGGTTTTTTCTCCATTTGAAAAATATTTAGTATTTAAAAAAAATTTAAACAATACCTTTTCTTCAAAATGCGAAAACAACACTTTCTGCCCTATAGCGGGTAAATATAAAGATAAAGTACATTTTCTGGGCATTCCGAAAACATGCAAAACTGAAAATTGAGGATTTTTGAAGTTCTTGAAAGGAGTGAGCGATTTATGAAACAATTTTGAAATATTGTTCCTGTATCAATAGAAATTCACTAGAGTCATCTATTGGTGAGATGAAAATAAGCTTTTTATTGAGTGGAAACTCAAACCAGCCTATGATGGTCGTCAGCCTTTCATATTCTTCTTCGTCCTTTATGAGATGTCAAAAAAGAATACCCTACCCATTATTGAACATCCATGATGCATTTAAAAAAAAAACTTTTGTATTTGCAATGCTGGTGAATTCCTTTCACATGCTAATTCAAGTTTATTAATGTATTTTAGTGCTTTCGAAGCTCGTTTTGAACAAACTTCGTCATTACCAAATACTGTAGAGGATACATATCTCACATAATAGAAGGTGATAGAAATAGTTTATTCTACTTTTTTTATAGAAAAAAAGAAGTATGTATTTGTGTTTTTATTGTTTTCAAAAATACTTCAATTTGATACTATTTCTGTGAGCCTAAGCGGCTCATTATTAGAAATAGATATCAATTTGTGGTAGAGTGGGTTCAAACCGTGAAACTCTGACTCAAGAGTCCGCGATACTAACCACGGGACCACAACCCGACACAACTATTAAGTAACGTTCTAACCCTTATACGCACCCAATGGTGAGTAGGGCACTGCATCTTATTGACGCAGTTTTATCTTGATAGTTACCTTTATGAAGGCTAGACGATCACTCCTGCGCTTCAGGGACCATTCCAGGATAATATTAAATAAATATTAGGGTATAAAATCACTAATATATATTTTCACCCCACCTGGGAATCGAACCCGGAACCTCCAGTGCGGTAGCCAAACATGCTAACAATTACATTACGGAAGCGGACAAATATCTGAATTGTAGTTGTACTAAATAAACTCTAATTCAATAATTTTTATTTATTTAAAATCATGTAAAATAATTGATTTTTTAAATACTAAAATACGCAATTTTGAGTACCCAGAGAGTTTTATAAATTAAGTAAGGGGGGCATCACTAGTTATATACAGTATCAAATAGATTATTTGAAACAAAACTTTTTTTTTGTATTTTCTACACTGAAAAAAAATTTTAGGGGTGTTCTCGTATTATGGACCAGAGCTGCTTCTTTCAGTGCCTGAGATGATGAATAGCGAGAAGTATCACCCAATTTTGCTGGAAAAGATACTTCCAGAGCTACCAAAACGAAGTGGCAATGGAATATTTCAGCAGGATTTAACCCCCTGCCACAAATCCAAAAAAATAAGGAATTTTTCACACAAAAACAATGAATTGTGTTGAACTGGTCAAGAATTTTACCAGACATAAAGTTAATTGAAAATCTATCGGCAATCTGTAAAAATGGGCTCTCCAAATTTGATTGCACTACGGTGGAAAAATCTCATTTTGTCCATAATTCAAATATAGTTTCGAGACGAAAAAATGGCATCCACGTGCCAAAACCTTATATAATAGATGCCAAGAAGAGTAAAATTCTTGATTGAGCCGAAATGAGATCATATTCAATATTAATTTATGATATAACTAATAAACAAAAGATTTTACTAAACATTTTACGAAAATCTTAAAAAAATAGTTTTTGTTTAATTAATCTGTTCGATACTGTAAATTGAATTTTTAAAATTCGTTTAGTTGGACTGGCTAATGCGTCTTTAACAATACCACAGTTTGCATGATTATTATTCTCACAGTTTATGAAATGTTTTCAATTGTTTTGTCCCCTCTGAATGTTGTAGCATTCTTATTCATGTAATGGAATATTCTAGCAACTTATAAAAACTTGTGTCAAGGTGATATGGACGTATGCACCTTCGGAGAACTTTAGATAGACGTATTAATAATTTATTTGTGATTGGAATATGTGTATTGTGATGGTTGTTTTATTTATTTTTTAAATAACGCCAATACGTACTAATCATACAAATGTAATTCAACAACAAGATTAAACTTATTTTTATATGTTTTTCAACATGAGTAGGAGATATAATCTTCTATCCATATAAAAAAAGCATTATTATTTATTGATTTGGCATTTTTAATTTTAATTTTTGTATTAATTTTTAAATCAAACACAGATTATATTTTGAATGTTGAAAGCAAAAACTTTGTGGATCATATTGATATAATATTTTGAGAAAAAAAATTGTTTTTTGATCCACTTACATTTTTATTGACAAACAACTAGTTTCGGCAAAAACCTCTTTCCCTAATGCATTCAAATGCTAAAATGCAATTATGATTTGTAGGTAAACTATCAGTACCGGCCCTCTTATATTTATTTATCACATTTTTACGGTAATATTAAAAAAATGCGGTAATTACCACTATTTCTTATAATCTATCATGACACGTGTTTCGATGCATTCTGCATTATTCCAGACAGGTGAGTACATCTAACATTTCGATGCAGAATACGCGCTAGGCGCGTTAGGTAGATAGCAATGAGTCAAATTGTATCATCCCGTAATTGAAATAAAAATCATATAAAAAAATATTTTAAACTTCATGGATGAATGTATAATTTACTAGTGTAAACTCAGCTTTAGTCCCCTTGACGACTCATGCTTATACTAGTTTATCTCAAAGAGAGTATAAACATGAGCCGAGCGAATACTATACACAAAAAGAACAGTATGTACAAGTATCTATGAAACAAATTTTCATAGGATTTCATATTTTAAAAATTGTTTTAGTGTTTTGAGAATTAGTATTCCGTCAGCATCGATTGTTTGCGATATGTTGAATGTAGTGAACGTGTTAGTAATGATTTTTAAACTGGTGACAAATCAAAAGAAGCCTCTTTTAAATTCATCAAAAAAATCTACATCAGAAAAATATAATGGTGCTGTATTAATCATGGTATTTACTTTACTATTGTCATGGGCTACCTTGATAATAGTTGTGGGAGATAAAATTGTACATTTCTCACGCGCAAACACCACCTACCAACTTACGTTATATAAGTGTACGCTGTTCATGACGTACATACTCATTTACCAAGATGGAAAATCACAAATTCATATATTTAAAAGCAAATTTTTCATTCCGACCGAACGTGTGCGAATATGAAGATAAAGAAGATAGGAAAGTGTATTTGATGGAAAGTGAATTATACGCCCTGTTATAACATTAACTTGTCATACATGAGAGTGTATTTATTAGTTACGATTGATAACAATGCATGACCCCTGAAGAAAAGTACAAGATAGAAATTTATAGTTGCTATTCCGAGATTTCAATAACGAATGGTATAAATTCGGATTTCCTTATACATATCGTGTACTAATTTTTCTTAAAATTTGACTTACATAGATCTGATGAGGATTTTACGAAATCTTTTATTTTATGTTAAGTGAACTCAATATTATCAAATCAAATTTTCTGCCTCCAAAATGTGTTGATTACTTTTTTTGGCTACCATGCTATAGGTACTGGGTTCGAATCTCATGGGGGTTAAAATAAGTGTCAAAATAAGTGTTTTTTACTAAAATATTTATTTCATACTACTCAGACTGGTACCTGAAGCGTAAGACTAATCACATTACCTTCATATAACGAACTAACCTGGAATAAAGCAAAGGAAATAATTAATTTTTAATTTTTGTTTTACTTAACAAATACCACTCTTTTTAAAATCTATCGTGTCACATCTTTCGATGCATTCCACATCATTTTCAAACACCGTATGTGAAGCTCATTCTAATTAATTTAATGAAATATTATAGTTAATAACGGGGTGGCTAGAAGGTGACTTATAGTAGCCGTATGCTCCACCTAGGAAGCAAACATGGACGATGAAGAAGAAAAAAAATATTGGTACTGATTTTTAGGTCATCATTTTGAAGGTCTAGTTAAAGAAGAAATTAAGAGGAATAAGGGCAAAAAGAGTTTGTATATTGTACCTATATATATATATATATATATATATATATATATATATATATATATATATATATATATATATATATATATATATATATATATATATATATATATATATATATATATATATATATATATATATATATATATATATATATATATATATATATATATATATATATATATATATATATATATATATATATATATATATATATATATATATATATATATATATATATATATATATATATATATATATATATATATATATATATATATATATATATATATATATATATATATATATATATATATATATATATATATCTATATATAAATACATGAGTTGCGAGGCGTAGGTTTAGAAACGCACTTTTACGAAATTACCAAAATGAAAAACCTTTTTCCAAGTTGTTGGACGTAACCTACAAAATAATTACCTGAAGAATTTCTTCTTTGCATAATACTTACAATAGTTTGATTGCAATATCCATAAATATGTATATTTCACCAGACAATGGTAAAAATTCTGAGTGGCAAAAAGTACCGCGTACTGCGGAATAATTTCCAATTATTGGCGTGGGAATTAGAAAATCCTTTCCCAATATAATAACTTGCAATTACAATGGGATGGACATTCGAATGAAGATTTTGAGGCCAGCTTGTTCAACGGACAGGACGCAATAAAAAAAGATGATTTGCATAAGATTTTTTTGGTATATTTATAAGAATAAGATGTTATTGAGATGAAATTATTGAAGATGATTCAATGATTCAACAACGTCATATATCAAAAATCGTCAATTTTCAGTTGTAAATGTTTTCAGAATGCCCAAAAATGAACTATTATATCCCAGCAAACGCGGCATATTTTTAACTTAATATTTACATACGGTGATTGAAAATGATGCGAAATGCATCGAAACACATGTCACAGTAGATTTTAAGAAATAGTGGTATTTACTAAGTAAAACTTTCATTAAAATGTAATATTTACCCGCTACAGCGTAGAAAGTGTTGTTTTTGCATTTTGAAGAAAATGTATTATTTAATTAATTATTAAAATATACAAAATATTTTTCAAATGGAGAAAAAACATTGAGGTTTTACCTAAAAAGATCAGTTGCGCAGTAAAAAGTTCAATAAGAGGCTTGATATTTATTTTTAATACATTTTATTATAATTTTTAAATTTTAAAAACGATATTCTGAAAAATCAAGTTTTTTGATAGGACGTTGTTGAAAGGAGTGAGTGATATATGCTACACTGTGGGAATCCTTTTGTGATTTAGTTGTAATTTTGATAGATGTAGAATTATGGTTGGCAGAGTTGCCCTCAGTTGAGAATTTGTGAAGTATAATAAATAGTAAGGTAACATTTTGCGAGGTCTGAAGATGCCCACAATTTTAACTATATACTTATAACTTATACTAATGAATTATTGAATATGAAAGTATTTATTAATACGAACTATTTAACAAACGATCACGCTGTTTCTCTGCAGGAGTAGCCAGAGAGGATAGAACGACACACAAATCTGTATTTGTAAACAATCTTCCACATTTATGCATCTCTTCGTACAAACCCCCTTGATTATTCCGACTCCTGATTTCATCGCTTTTAAATATTTGAAATACCAATCATTGTTATTTTCCTCGGTCTTCCTCTTCTTTATTTCTAACTACATTCACCTTATTTGTTTAGTTGTTTTTTCTTCGTTCATTCGTTCTTATAAACTAAACTCAAAATAAACTCGCTAAACATCAGCCTTGCATTATTTCCTTATTTTAATATTCGAATATCTATCACACATAGTTTTATCGCACATTCGTCTGATATATCGCATTTTGACCTTGTTTTGTGTATTATCAGTTTATCTACTAATCATATATCTAATAGGGTAATTTTTATTAAAACAATGGATATCTAGCCGATAAGCTATTTTCAAATAAAAAAAAAGTAATATTTTTCAAGTTAAAATCATGTGAGATTTTTATGTGAATGTGGAATATTCATAAATGTCTAACATTTGGCTGAAAATAATACACATGACTGTAAGTTACAAGGTACAAGATTCTGTATGAAATTGAAGGCCTTGTGTAACTTGAAAAATACAATAAAAATGACTAGAGAAACTTGTATGGGTGGGTACGGGTAATTTATACTCAACATGGATATGATTACTCTTTGTTATCAAAACGTTTTACTGTTGGGACATTGTCACATGTTACACGTAGACAATATATTCCTATTATGACGATAATGCGCCATTAACATCAAGGAAACTTATTGTAATCTCTGCTATCTCCTTGGGCATCCCGAACTCCATCCACAAGGAAGTGTGATAACATTTTATGGAACAACTGAAATAGACAATAAGGAACTTCGATTACTATCGACTTTGGTTACTACCTTCACTACTGAATCTCCTACATAAAAAAAATACAAATGAACAACAATCCTTAAGTTTTGAACTTGAATTAAACCTTAAAGGGGAACACTCCATGAGTGGATCCATATTTTTAAAAAAAGGACGGAATCTAAAAATTTAGGCAAAACACTGGACGCTAAATTGACCTTTGATAAATATATAATATAAACTTCATAGTCTCCAAAACCTGACGCACTTTGGGTTTTATTTTAAGAACATGTAGACCTTTCTCTCTCACTCTAACCCTTATCCGCACCCCAATGGTGCATAGGGTACTGCATAATATAAACGCAGTGTTATCTTGGTCGTAAACACATGAAGGAAAGGTGATCAGCCCTCCGCTTCAGGTACCAGTCCAGGGTAATATTCAATAAATATTAGAGTGAAAAAATCGCTTATATTTATTTGACCTCCCTGGGAATCAAACCTGGGACCTCCAGAACGGTAGCCGAGCGTGCTGACCATTACACTACTGAGGTAGTAGACCTTTTAGAGATATAAATACTATGAAAACCCTATATTATGCTTATATTACCTAGGAGCAACCTTGAATATGGACCATCCCAGGTGTGGAATCCTGGTCATGAAATCTATAAACGAAGAGAGCTCAAAACAGATTTTTAAAATACCTCAACTATAGATCTTCTAGACTCTAGACCAGTGATTCCCAAAGTGGTCTATATCGACCCCTAGGGGTCTATGACAACCTGCAAGGGGTCTAGGTCAGCGAAAAAAAATTGACCTATTAACTAAAAATATTGACTTATTGCTTATGTTATTTTATTTATAGTTTATTTTATGTTACGCTTATTTTACATAACAGATACAAAAATTTATTTTGAGTAGTTTTAATTTAAATTCAATTAATAAATGTATAAATTAACATGTGATTTTACTTTAAGTTTTTAACACTAAACTTCACTACAGTTAGAAATTTACAGGAAATCAATATCAGGTAAGTAGGGGGTCTACCCAACACGGAAAAACATGGCGAGGGGTCTACGTCACAAAAAAGTTTGGGGAACTCTGCTCTAGACAATACTCAGATAGTGTAGACTCTGCGATTTTCTTTAAAATGAACTCTCTGGATGCTCGCGGAAAATTTGTTAAACTCATACATTGATTCGCCAGAATTGTTGGCATATAATTTTTAGAGTTGCCGGTCGGATCACCAGGCAACTGACACCTTAGCGCTTCCTACGAGTAGAACAAACTCTAAACAAGGTTCCTATATTTATCGTTCATCAAAATTGGTCTACGATTAATATGGGAATTTTGATATATTCTACTCGATATTGTCAGCAATAAGATCGCGTACACAGTAAGTGGATATTCATATCGTGGTGTGTCCCAATTTTTACATAATCTGGATTTGATCTTTCCCTTTTCTAGAATTGGTGAATGTCACAAGTGTGTAAAGTGATCAATAAAACCAGCCTTCGATAGTCGAAGGCCCCGTAAATGTCCAAACTTTCTTTTTCATCTTTGTTAAGATTTCAAACATTAACATACTACAATATTTCGATTAATTGAGACCTGAATTCGTACCTGCCTTATTTTCCACCTCAAACAAAATATAAACGACATAATCACGATATCAATTATTTGCGACCATTACAATAAATAATTCATAACACAGAACACTATGAGAATAGCAATGAGTATCTAATGCATTTAATGATTGTCATATATTTTTTGTGCATCTCAGTGCATTCTGCAGTTACTGAAATAGCACGTCACATTAATTGCATTGTAATCTGACTGCAATAGCCAATGAGTCAGTGCATATAAAGTTATTACGGTTTAATAGTTTTATGAGCGATTCCCACGATCAAGATGCAGGTAGACCAAGTCTTTAATCTAATTCAAATAAAAATACATAACAGCAAGATTATCACTGATCTTGATGCATTTGCTTGATTACCGTACCAAGGTTAAGGAGTGGCGAATGAAATACAAGTCTTACTTATTATAATTATAAATAATTTACATATCCTTCGAAACTGCGTAAAAATGTATATATTATTATGTACACAAAACTAAATCATTGCTTTTATTATGTGAGTAATAGTATAATTATATGAATAATGTTATTGTGTATATAAAGTACTGATCATATTAAATAAACATTATTATGGTTCATTCACAAAATAATAGGTTATAAAAGGTACATCTACCTATTAATTGTTATAAACAATTTTTCGCACATAACAAGAGATAGGTAGTTTCAGTTTCATCGTTTTCAAAACGATGAGCCATAGATGTTTGAATGGTGAATTGAGGAAAGAATGCAAAGTTAAGATAAGCATTATTGGTAAAATTAAGATAGGATTGTTGAGATGGTTAGGAGGTGTGGAATGAGCGAGAAAAGAACAGTAAAATACGTGAGGTGAATGTAGTTGGGAAAAGAAGCAGAGAAAGAACGAGGATGACTTGGCATGATCAAGTAATTGAAAGTGGTCATGTCAGGAGTTTGAAATAACTGATGGGTTTGTATGAAGAGGATGCACGATGAGATGCAGATGTGGGAAAGGCGAAGATTGTTTGCAAAGACGGAGTGGTGTGGCGTTATATTCTCTATGTCTACCCCTGAGGGGAAGCGGCATGATGGTTATTTAGTTAGTAAGCTATTTGTATAGGTATTTATTTACTGTGATCCGCCTCCTGTCGCTTATCAAAAACATCCTCGTGTTTATTTATACCAGCTCTTTGATATAAAAAAAAATATTTTATCAACTTGCAAAAGTGTCTGTCAACATTATCGTAGACCTCTGATCGAATGTTTGCTTGGTGTCTATAAGAAAAAAAACTTCTAATGAGCATTTTCATTGCTTTGTTATGTTCTATCACATAAATAAGTATCTTTTTTTTGGATAAGGAGCTAATCGCAAAAATGATCTCTTTATAATCGTGCGCTTGATTCACGGACAATTTTGTACTGCATTAAATTTGTCATCGTATTCAGTGTGTCTTGTTTACCAGGTGTTTTTGTTTTAAGTTAAACGTCAACAATTTAAATCTCATCACGTTTATTGTATTTGGCATCAAATTTATTAGTATAATATTATTATATGGGAGAATGATTGGTCTGCTGAATGGCCTACCGAGAGAGGTAAATCTGTTTCATCTCGCTAGGTTTAGGAAATTCCTCTCGGATTATATGTTCTTACATATGTACAAACATTCATATATGTATATATATATATGTATAAATATATATATATATAAATATATAAATATATATATATATTTATGAATGTATGTACATCGTAATTGTCTGTCATGTACATAAAAATTTTATAAAAAATCGTATACACAATTCATGCATATAAATCCTAGTAAATGCACGAAGATTAGTAAGACTAAAGTAGTAGTTCGAACTGAGATTTAATATCGACGCTTATATCTTGAATTCCGACGGAGAATACCAACTACTGTATTACAGAGACCGACAATGATCTATCGAAGTTGTACATTGTTATCATCAAGGAATAGGTCAAGCAAAGTACGTTTTCCAACACGACAAAATTTCTAGCAATTCATTTACAACGACTATTTCCCACACAAGTACATTTTCATGTAGGTACGGGAGAATATCGTTCTAGAAGGAATGGCTCTTAACGTTTGTAAAAAAAACAAACCGTTGATATTACGACATTGACGATCCTACGTGCAGTCGTTGACCACTAAATTAGAATCACTCATATTTTTTTAGAGACCAGCGACTCAATTAGAGTATTGCATGGTGATAAAACCCGATAAAACGGTTGAATTTTCCTCCCAAAAATGACGATCTTGTTACATGGATATGATATAAAAAGGACTATATAAGGCTTTGATATATGAATATTGATATCAATGAGGAATTCTACAGGTAGAAAAGCTTATTGTTTTCGAGTATAACGTATTTCAGTATATTGACATAAAATTAGTGACGATTTGTACACTTTAATGAATGTATATACGGGGTATATACAAGATATATAATTTTCTTTATATAGTAAGCTGATTATAAATTTATCCTTAAGGCTTTTCTGTTTGTCTTTTATATTACGTCATTTGACGCATGAAACGACCTACAATTCATTGGAATTTTCATAATCCGTCAAAATGGAAGGTTATGACGCGTTTGCCTTGATAAGAGCCTTATTTTTACCCTTATGAGATTTTTGACAAATATTAGATATTGCTTATTATTTTAACTTATAATCCATTGAACGTTGAAAACTCGACAACTTATTATAAAACGATAGGATTAGTATGCGTTTAAAAGTTCGATATGCTAAATATGAATTCTTTACTGCAATAATAAATTAACTGTAAGAAATATAGGCATAAACACAAAGTACTTTTCTTCAAGGCTTACTATTAGACGATGAAGTGATTTATAAATCAAATCAATAATAAGAAGTAAAAGTCATTAATTATTCAATGTTTAAATTTAAAAAAGGATTTTTAAAGAAGAATGAATAGAAAATGAGGAATGGTCCTCATGTGATGTTCATCTACTGTGCGAGCATCCGTATAGGTAGGTACTTCTAACTAGCTGCGAACTATTGTTTTCACCATTGACTGTCACTTTCTTTTACTCGGCCAATTATGGCTCCGTGTTTATATAAAGTAGTTGACGACATCCAGACGTAATGACAGCAAAGTTAGGAATTTGTAAACCAGTCTAAATATAAACTGGCCGGTAATACTTTTTTCGTCAATCAAATTAAATAATTTAATAAATCAACGGATATAGAAATTTTACATTTAAATAAAACAGGTCTTTGTCAAGATAATGTAGAAAAATTAGAAATAAGTAAAACAATCAATAAAGTCTTACCTATAATGAATAACCAACTAAATTTAACTTTTGACGAGTTCACATTAAAAAATATTCACATTGTGATATCGTACATTTGTCTTCTTTTTTTCTTTCAAAATTTTATTTTTATGCAAATGAAAAATAGTAATAATTTTATTTTAATGACCTGATGATGGAATGATTATTCCAAAACCGGTAGTCACGAAAAAGTGTTTATAAAAGTGGTATTACACAAAGTGAACAATGAATGATAAAGAGAGTGTTTTAATGAATGTTGTTAACGTTTGTACTTTTTTAAAGTACGATTATTGTCGATGAATTATTTAGTTCTCGGAGAATATGGGTGAATCGTATTGTCCAAACAAAATTAGTCTTAACGGTATATGCGAGGTCTATGAGTACAGACAAGAGATTGGATTCGCACTTTTAATTCCAGGTTATCGAATAAATACGGATATTAACATATTTATAGATGAAGAAGAATATAGAAGTCTGGGTATTTACAGAGCCTATGGGCTGTCATAGGCTGGTTAAGTGGATCACTTACACCATTCTACCCATGATTGACAATACACTACTCAATTTTTCGGAGCTCATAGATGTATGATCGATCTCATGACACAGTACATATGAGTTCACAACAGCTATCTATGTTGGATTAAGAAAGCTTTTATTTAGCAGAGACCTTTTTATTTGTATGCTAGATCCCAACCCCGGAATATTTGTTGTCCCGGGGGCACGTGTGTAAAGTGATCACTTTATAATTGATCCAGCCTATGACAGTCCATACATCCCTGTAAATATATATCTTCCATATTCTTCTTCATTTATGTAAAGATGTATTTTTTTTCTTAAAAAATAACTCCTGTGTGGAGAAAACCTAGATTTGTGAACAAGTATTTGGACACACTCAAAATACACTAAGTTTGCATGACACTTCACGGTGAACCTTTTTGCGTAGTGTTTTTTTGTGTTTTAATAAATACGTTATTTTGTGTTTAACAATTTTTAATATTTTTTTTCATATTTAAAGTAGGGAAATATTTGCGTTTTTTATTATTTAAAAAACAGTTAAATTTTATACTATTTCTGTAAGTGTAAGCGGCCCATTATTAGAAATAGGTATCAAATTGTGGTAGAGTGAGTTCGAACGGAGAAATTCTGACTCAAGAGTCCGCGACACTAACCACGGGACCACAACCCGACACAATAATTATCTACAATTTTATATTTCAATAAAATATACATATGTTTTTTGGTATTAATATTTAATTAGTTTTAAAAAGTAAGTAGATGACAATTACATTTTTATCCACAAATTTCGTTTATTAAAGTTATAATAATAAAACCCTTACCGCACCCCAATGGTGCATAGGGCACTGCTTCATATAATCGCAGTGTTATCTTGATCGTTTTTTTTTACAAATGAAGGAAAGGTGATCAGCCATGGTAATATTGAATAAATATTACAGTGAATAAATCACCTATATTTATTTGACCCCCCCTGGGAATCGAACTCGGGGGGGGTCTCGAATTATTCAAGTTAATTTAAAAAAAATAAATCTTAGAAATAGTTTAGTTTGAAACGTACTTACCAACGGGTTAGGTAGTTAAAAAGTATTTAACACTTACCAATTGTGAAGACACGCACTGCAGTTATTACGAGAATTGCGTCATTAAAAATTAGTATGCAAATTGTACAATGAACCAAAACAAACCTAAATAAACCGAGTGAAACGTTGTTGTTCAAAAGTTGAACACACTCGGTAACAAAACATCGTTATATCACACTAAAGAATAATAATATCGGATACAAAGCAAAGCCTAGAGCCGTATTGTCGAATGTCAAACAGAACATTAGTCAAATAAAGAAATACCACTTAAATTCAACAAAATATATTTAAGTACTTAGAATTGGTTGAACAAATTTTTGTTTTTAGAATTTTGTTTAAAGCTTTTCAAAATTAAAATAAGAAAATGACACTCATTTTTCTAAAAACTTGAATTGTAGATTTTGAATAAAATTAAATTCATCAATTATATTAACTTAGCATCTCAAACTGTGCCAAAATGCTCATAACGTAAAAAAATATCAAAAATTGTCATAAATATACTTAAAATGTTAATGTTAGTTTAGTTTACTTAGTTAGTTTAGTTAGTTTTTTCATATTCTTATTTTTTCAATTTTTTATTTACCCATTGCTTTGAGATTTTGATACAACGTTGTATTCGAATACACACACAGTGTCACAGTAAAAAAACTTTCTTTTGAAAACTTGCTTTTTTTACTGCAGTGGCAGCACCATCTGTTGAACATATCAACAACACAATCAATTCAAAATATTGCTTTTGGCAGACTCATGGTATACCCATAAGGTAATGAACTTAACTCTGAAATCAAATATATGTATTAAAAAAATTCTTTTCTCAATCTTTTTCTGCTTCTAATTCCAACTGTATAAGCCTAAATTTTTTTTTAATCATTTTCTCACTCATTCGTTCCACAGGAGCAAACCATCCCAACACACCTTCCTTAATTTTATCGAGAGTGCTTATCTCAATCTTGCATTCTTTAAACTTTATAAAATAAAACAACTTTGTTTTTAACCACTTTTTATATGTACATTTTTTTCTCCAACCGATTTCGACAAGAACTTAGTCATCATCAGGGTTAAGCATGTACATGTGCCAAAAAGTATCTGCGAAAAATTTTCAAGAAACTTGCATTTTTTCTTTATTTGACCATTCGAACATCTTTGTATTAATTTTATGATATAAATATTGATTAAAATACGATTAAAAAAAACTTACTATCAAGTTAGTCATTCCTTTTTTTATATACTTATATATGTAATTTCATTGTTTATTTTTACAATTTCCAGTTGGATGCTCAGCAAAGGTACAGCGTATTCCAGAGAGGACTCTGGCAGTTGGTAAAAGGGACCCAAACCGACAGGTTGACTGACATCAATCTCTGGAGGCAGTTGCGATTCCAGTCTGCCATAGGACCCGCAGCTCTTCCACCAGATCAGCTCGACAGAGTAAATAAAGATTAATTTACCTTAACTTTTTTATTAAATGAAACTGTCGCTGAAGATGCGATTTAATGTGATATTTTTTCCTGCATCTTATAATTAATTTTCAATAGCCGTAATTATCAGGCCAAAATATCAGATTTTATTAACTTTTTTTTGTTCACAAATCTGCGTCTCTCCACTTTTTTTAGACATTTGAAATTATTTTTACATTTTATCTCAACATAGATGAAGAAAATATCTATGAACAATAATTAATAATAACATAAACCAGCCTATGACGGGCCGTAAGCCCTATAAATACCCAGTGTTCCATATTCTTCTTCATGTATAGTGAGATTGTTCTTATTTTTCTTCTTATATTTATAACATTAGATCATGAATCTTAACGTGGGCGATTGAAATCTCTATCCCGGGGCTAGAGACCTGGCAATCAACTGATTTAATTGATTACTTTATATATTCGTGTAACCTTCACCGTTCTGCCCATTACTGAACATTCATCCACATTGCAATATTTTTTTAAACTTTTTGTATATGTATAAAGCTTACTCTTATTTAACATATGTACATACATGTATGTATATGTCATATCGCCCACTTCTTTCAACAACGTCATATGTCAAAAATCGTCAATTTTCAGTTGTGCATGTTTTCGGAATGCCCAGAAAATGTACTATATCCCAGCAAATATATATTTCTATGATAATATTTGCCCGCTGCAGGGCAGAAAGTGTTGTTTTTGCATTTTGAAGAAAGGGTATTGTTTGATTAATTTTTTTAAATAAACTAAATATTTTTCAAATGAAGAAAAAACATTCAGGTTTTACCTAAAAAAACTGTTGCATAGTAAAAAGTTCAAAAAGTGGCTTGATGTTTATTTTTAATACATTGTATTACATTTCTAAACTTTAAAAACGATCTCCTGAAAAATCAAGTTTTTTTATATATGACGTATGTACGTGGTGTATTTGTCATAATATGTTATCCGTAGGGAGAATAAGGCTGAAAAAATCATTTTAATACAATTCAGAGGTCTTAATCACGAAGCTTCTTTTTAAAACGCCTTTGTGTTATTTACAGTTTAAAATTTGTTTGTTTTTTTTTATTTAGATATATTGGGGTTGTAGTATTTATATAATTCATAAATAATAGATACATTTCCTTTAAGATTATGAAGAGATGAACATGTTCCACGTTAATTTATATTTGAAACCATTGAATGTATTATTAAATTTTCCTCAGTACAACCGTCTGATCAACGACATGCTCGCTGTATACAACGGAGCCCAGATCTGCGCCTACAACGAGCCCTTCCGCTGCGGCCTGCGCTTGCAGCCGGACCTGGTGCAGATCATGGCGCGCTCTCGCGACTGGGAGGAGCTCCAGCACACGTGGACCGAGTGGCGGAGGAACACGGGACTCAAGTTCCGCGACCTGTACGAGCAACTAGCCGACCTCACCAACCAAGCTGCCAAATTGAACAGTGCGAAATTATATATTTTTAATTTTTTTTAATTTATGAAATCATCTCTTCTCTTTTATCTTTTCATCATCAAACAGTATTCATAACATGACAGGGTATCATAAAAGGGTATTGAAATAGCTTTCGAGCTGTTATAAGCTGATTTCAGTGTTCATTTTAAATGTCGCTCACTCTTTTCAACAACGTCATATATCAAAAATCGTCAATTTTCAGTTGTGCATGTTTTCGGAATGCCCAGAAAATGTACTGTATCCCAGCAAAAGCGGCATATTTTTAACTTAATATTTACCCGCTACAGGGCAGAAAGTGTTGTTTTTGAATTTTGAAGAAAAGTATTGTTTAATTTTTTTTAATATACTAAATATTTTTCAAATGGTGAAAAACCATACAGATTTTACATAAAAAGATCTGTTGCACAGAAAAAAGTTCAATAAGTGGCTTCATATCTATTTTCAACAAATTTCATTTTATTTTTAAACTTTAAAAACGATCTCCTGAAAAATCAAGTTTTTGGATTTATGACGTTGTTGAAAGGAGTGAGCGATGTGTTAAGTGATTACTTAACTATCAGCATATGACAAGATTATAAGCCCTGTATATACACCTAGACTTCTATGTTATTTTTCATCTGTTTTGAGATGTCATTATATAATGCTTCTAACGCCATCTATTGAAGAAATATTTAAACTATATCCACAAATTGACGAAATGAAAGTATTTCAATTGGCTACAGAAGTATTTTTATCAAAAAGAACCCACAGATGGCGCTTAAATCAATACTGTAGTTTAAAAAATACATAGAGTACGTCGTCCGCAAGTCAAAAAATCGATATTTTGAAAATAATTTCGTTAAATGGGTATTAGATAGTTTTGGTAGGTACTGACATTTCTTAGTGTAACCGCATTTTAAATAATAAGACAACAACTTTATGACTTTTTTTTACTTTTATTTCATTCGACTTTTGAATTTTGGGATTCTTGACCATTTATTTTACATGTGACATGATGATGTCGCTAACGACGAAACCCGGCCACTGATCAAATAAATTAAAAGTGAAAGAAGCTTTATACATATTTGTGTCAAGATTTTTTGGGATCTCCACGTAGATGAAGAACGATATAGAAGACATAGGCGTCTCCCAGTATGTAAAATAGTTCGGAATGAATTTGATATAGATTTCTCAAAGATTTTCGCCAATTAAATGAAGTAACTAGCTATACTTATTTATTTTAAAACATATATCATTCAGAAGAATCATCTTACAAACTTTAAAGAAAAAACAACTGAAGTGCAAATTTCACGTAACTCTAGATTTCCTAATAATTTGATATTGCACAGATGTAAAATGACAGCAGCGTTAAATCATTATACGTACGTGGGTACAAAAAACTTTAATAAACTTCCGGAATACTTAAAATGTACAAAAAGTAATCAAACCTTTAAAACTAAATTTAAAAACATAAAAGACTCACCCCAACCTAAACTCTATACCGAGGAATATTTTTTTTTAATTTACCTTGTTTAAATTTACTTTGTTTATTTATAAAAATATAATTGTTAAACGAACTCCCTCTCTAAACACACGTATCTATTTTATTAGAGAGGTAAAAACGTTATATTTTAAATTTTTGTATATTTACCAACTATTTTTTATATTTAAATATGGATTTTTTAAAATAAAATAGTTACAACAAAAAAATTAAAAAAGAGTAACATATTTAATATTCTCGAATTAAGTAGGGTAGGCAGTAGAGGTAGGTAGTAAGGTAAGCTGGTACTACTTACTATAGGCAGTAGAGGTAGGTAATAAAGTAAGCTAGGTAAGCTAGGTACTAGGTACAGTATACTTAGTAAGGTAGGGTAGGTACTGGTGGCATTTTTATATGTCTTATATGGGTAAGTAGGATAGACACTGCTTTTCTGCCTATATGGGATGCACGTCTCTGATAAAGGGAATGGAAAATTTTCAGATTTCACGAACCCTCAGGAGTACTAGTCGAATTCCCTAGAGAAGAGGGTTTTGATATTAGGAATCCACCATATAGGGTGAAAATTGTATAGATTGTTATTCAGATTTCACGGACGCTTGGGAGTACTAGACCTTCCAGATCGAATCCCCTAGAAAAAAAGGTTTTGATATTAGTAATCCACCTAATAGGGTGAAAATTTTCAGACTTCACTGACGCATCAGAGTACTGGACGTTCCCGTTCGAGTCCCCGCGCTTCCGGCTGGAGGTGGACGAGGCGTGGGCGCAGGTGAAGCCGCTGTACGACCAGCTGCACGCGTACGTGCGCAGGAAGCTGCGCGACCTGCACGGGCCCGAGCGCGTCAGCAGGTCGGCCCCGCTGCCGGCGCACGTGCTCGGCAACATGTGGGCGCAGTCCTGGACCAACATCCTGGACATCACCATCCCGTACCCCGGAAAGAGCTTCCTGGACGTCACGCCGGAGATGATACAGCAGGTGATTGATTGTACCCACCGTTTATACGTGTCTTGTCAGCCGGTCATTGAAGTGTCTTATGATATCAGGTGATTCTATGTAGGTACTCACGACTTCAAAGTGCCTTGTCAGGTGGTTAAATTTACTTACCACTTCTAAGTGTCTTATCGGGTAATTTAACCCTTAAGGACAAGTATTCGCTAAGTCGAAACATTATTTTCTCTAAATCCAGGTAAAATTTTACGCAAATGTTTTTTTTTGTGATGAAGTTAAATTAAATTATTCATTTTGAGATTAATTTACTGGCTTCCAATAACTCCAAAAAAAAATTAAAAAAAAAAAACACCCCGCCATGACAGTGTTCACCACTGCCGTGACCAGGAGTCGAACCTGGGTTACTACGGCCACAACGTAGGGTCCTAACCACTAGACGATCACGGCTATCGGGGTCTGTGCAGACAGTGCAACAGAAAGCCATTTTACTCTGATTTCTTGTTACACTTCACTTAACACGACCAAGGCTTGATCTTGGTATATACTAAACCGTCAATACAGAAATTGCGCAATGTTAATCTCGATATAAATACAGCCTTCGGTTTGAATCCACTATCGAAGAATGTACCACTAGTGTCCGTACAAAATGACTTCACTAAAAATAAATCCAATTTAATTTTAAATTTTACTCGATAAATACCACTATTTCTTAAATTCCATTGTGTCAAGTGTTTCGATGCGTTCTGGGTCATTATCAAATGCCGAATGTGCCAAAATATCTGTACAATATAATTTAATAGATTTGAAGAAATACCATTTACATAGTAAAATTTAAATTAAAAATAGAAAGATATCACCACAAAGTGATTGCCGAATCAATTAATGAATTTCGCAGTTTCCTAGCATTTATTTTTTATTATTTCTTCTAAAACTTTACCTTTTCCATAAGAGTTTAAAATATTTATTACAATTCTAAACTATCTGTTATTATTGTTGATTATCACCATGGCGTCGCTGGGTAGACAGACGCTCGACTGCGAAACTGGCGTCGCGGGTTCGATTTTCGCCAATTGCTAAATTAGATCAAGAAATATTTATTTTCGATTGGTCTGGGTGATTGTGATATATCTTATACATCTACCTTCACTATATCTAGCCTTTGAAATAGAAGCTTTTCGGATTTTCATTTAAATAAGAGGAAATTCACTTTTAGCTTCCAGAGATGAGTTACTCTTGAAATCGGTAAACAAAATGTGCATTGAAAAGTTAATCCAGGATTTTTACACCGACATAATTTCTGGGATGCCTATGGTAAAATTTAGTTCAAAGGACTTTAAACCATCAGCACGCAAATTAATTTCTTTCAACCTTTAAACTCCAGGAATAATTAATATAATTGATTTTATTGTTGTTGCTTAAAAAACTGTTTTTGTATTGAAAAGATTAGTTCTCCTTCGAAATAAATATATGGTTTTGAAAAGAAAACATTTATTAAAGGTAAGGTGTTTAAAAAATTGATGACAAATATTTACTCACCAAATTCCAATTTTTTTTCTAAAAAAATCTGGGTGGAACCGTTCGCATACTGACTTTGTTTATTTGAAAGTACACCGATAAAGGACTTCAAAGCATTAAGTCTATAAAATTGTTACCAATGTCGGACAGCGGAGCAACCAATGTGCGACTCTCAACTATTGAGAAATAATACACAAAATTATAGATTACAGAAAATCTGCTTCCATACGGAAGGAAATAAATGTGTATCTTAATAAAACAAATTATCTCACCAACAATTAGTTTACGCAACAGTATCTCTCGGAACGATCGCACATTGCAACGAATTTCCGATCACGACTGTGAGAAACTTTTACTCAAGTTTCAATCATAATATGATAGTTATATAAAGACAAGTGTTTTGCCTTTTTTTCTCGTACGCACTTTCCGCATTCTTCTTCCTCCCAAACTGTTTTTACGAAAGATGAGAAATATAAATATTTTAAAAATAATTGATGCTCTCCTTTTATATATTAAAATTTATTAGGGTAGATAAATATATCTTAAAATGCAACAATATCACACCCTATTATTTTTGACATCTCATCAAAGATGAAAAAGAATATGGAAGTCTGGGCATTTACGGGGCTGACGACCGTCATAGGCTGGTTTAAGTGATCACTTTACACATGTGTAACATTCACCAATTCTAGCCATTATTGACAACCACACTATTCAAATTCCTGGAAGTTCTTTATATATGAACCAATTTAGAAACCTTGTTCTAGAATCACTAGAACTTCACTAGAGACATCTATTGGTGAGATGTATTATTCTTCTTCATCTTTGATGAGATGTCAAAAATAATATGAAAATGACTCCTGTAATTGGAGATAATCCAGATTTTGTGAACAAGTATTTGGACACACTCAAAATGTTGTATATTACACCCTAATTAGGTCAGTTTCACACAAGTTAACAATTATTAATAAAACGAAAAACTGGAAAAAAGCGACACTGTTTTGTCACGCGTCTTTGATCTTTCATCATACCTCAATTTTCGAAATAATTAGCACAGTATCACTCGTGTGCATGCTTTGAATATTGGTCTCGTAAAAATATTAATATTTTCATTTCATGTAAAACCATCTATTAAACTGGTGATTCTTGAATGCATAACGAAAGCATGAGGTAAGGACTCACCGGAGAATTTCGACTTAACGTAACGTCGTAACATCGCTCTCGGCGAGCATCAGCGAGCATCCAAAACTATGAATGGAGCCCTCGGCTCGCTGAACTGACTATACGAATGCTCGTATTGTAACATGTTACGTTACGACGAAATGGCTTCGGTCAGTCTCCACCCATAAAGAAATAGCAAGAAACGTAGATTTACAAAATTCCTTTAAATTTCCTTTTTTGTCGATAAAATTAAGCACTGACGCACACGTTCTCTTATTTAAAAATCGCAGAACAGACGCAACGCAATTATGTCTGGGGTACATTGCGTCAAATGTTGTGATTCATACAATAACACGTGGTTACACAGGTTTATATTTTTTCTGCTTTATATTTTCTTGCGGTGTTTAATGATTGTATCCTTTTATTTTTAAGGGCTTCACGCCACAAACAATATTCCAACTGGCGGACGAGTTCTTTGTCTCGTTGAACATGAGTTCTCTCCCTCCCGCTTTCTGGGAAGGTTCAATACTGGAGAGGCCCCCAGAAAGGGATGTGAACTGCCAACCCTCAGCATGGGATTTCTGCAACGGACAAGATTATAGGTAAACTAACCACCCTGAGTAATCACTTGAAATATTATATAAACTTAAATAACTCGAATTATATTTGTTTTAAAAATATGGAAAATAGATAAATAACTGCGCAGAGAACCCACATTAAATAATTCCACAATGCATTTTTCATATGAATTTTTTTCTTTAAAAACCCATCGCTCACTCCTTTCAACGTCATATATCAAAAATCGTCAAAATTCAGTTGTGCATGTTTTCGAAATGTCCAGAAAATGTACATATCCCAGCAAAAGCAGCATATTTTAAACTTAATATTTACTCGCTACAGGGCACAAAGTGTTGTTTTTGCATTTCGAAGAACAGGAATTGTTTAAATATTTAAAAAAAAAAACTTAATATTTTTTTAAATGGAGAAAAAACCTTAAAGTTTCACCTATTTTTTTTTAAATATCCTAAATATTTTTCAAATGGAGAAAAAACCTTCAGGTTTTAACTAAAAAGATCTGTTGCACAGTAAAAAATTTAATAAGTGGCTTGATATTTATTTTTATTACATTTGATTATATTCTTAAACTTTAAAAACGATCTCCTGAAAAATCAAGTTTTTTGATATTTGACGTAGTAGAAAGGAGTGAACGACATGTTCAAATGTACCAATTTTCTTTTAATCAAAGATCAGAACCATTTTTCCAATATATTTTTTATTTAATTTAATAAAAATTTTCTTAAGATGGCAGTAATGTATATCTAACATGTAAATAAAAAATTAAACTGCAGAGTGAAAAAAGGAAAATATTGCAATTTTTGTTATTGACAATAAGAAGAGTGGATATATTTGTTACATTCAGAAAATTATTTGACTTCTTCAAATAAAATTAATTTAGTAAGTGAGATAATTCTATTGAACAATTTGCGTTGTCGTTTTTCAGGATCAAAATGTGTACCCAAATAACAATGAAGGATCTGGTGACTGCACATCATGAGGTCTCCCATATCCAGTACTTCCTGCAGTACAGCCATCTTCCCAAGGTCTTCAGGGATGGAGCCAATCCAGGTAGGCGACCAATAAATATTCAAGCATGAAAATATTAATATTCATCGATTTCAATCGATGGTATTTATTGCGAATTACTTAAATATGTTACTGACACCAGTAAGAGGAAAAACCAAAATCTGGAAGCAAAAGCTTTTACAGGAATAAAAATTCTTGTTTTTGTTATTTTTTTTAACAAATGAGATGAATTTCCGTAATGTACCAACTGACATTTCTTGGTGAAACTGAATTTTATATAATAAAATAACAACTATATAGTTTTTTCCACATTTATTTTATTTGACCCGTGACCAGGTTTCGTCGTTACTGATATCGTCACACTGGTCTGACCAGTCTGATGATGTCGGTGATGACGAAACCCGTTCACTGGTCAAACAAAATATTTGTGGATTAAACTATATATTACAGTTGTTATTTTATTATATGTATAAAATAAGATGAAATTTTAGATTTTTTATGTTTTTTGCTGATATTATATGGCAGTTTTTATAGATTTTATCGGATAAAACTCAAATATTGACAATAACAGCTTTTATTTTTAGTATTTTTTCCAACCGGTTTCGATGAGCACCTTGTCATCTTCGGTGATGGATATGTGCATATCTATATATGTGCATATGTATTAGCAAAAAAAACATTCAAGAAACTCTTTTTTGTTTTTGATTAAAATACATAAACCAATATTTTCATGGTCTCTATCTCCTCTTTTAACCCGATGGTTGCCAGAGACGAGATATCTCGGCAAATAGCGGAGTGCCCGTATGGCCAGAGACGAGATATCTCGTCAGTACTTTTGATGACGTATTACTCCGCAGTTTTAACTCATATTGACAATCTGTCAAAAACGGAACATACATTGCCATCAGTTGAAGTTGTCACAAAATATTTTATAAAGTTTTTAAATACTTTTAAGTGATTTATCGGTATCACTTTCAGCTGACAGTTGACAGATGTCATTAGGGCTACCACTCAAACCACTTGAAATATTGATTATTTTAATCGATTGTTTTGAACGCCAGGGGTTTTTATTTTGCTCAATTTTTTTGTGTTTTTCTTATTATTTTAAAATATTCCATTGATAAATAATAGTTGTGTGTTAATATTAAATTTAATAAAAACTTGCGTGTGCGACTTAGTGTGACAACCCTGAAAATTTGAAACTGGTTTAACTTCAAGAATAAAACTCTAACAATCGATGCGGGATATAATATTTGGTAAGTAAATTATAATTCAATAAAAACAACAAAAAAAAAATCTTTAGACAACTTTTTTTTTTCAAAAAAATACTTGGCCTGTTGAGCACTGCGGCGTAATTTATTTGCGGCTATGAAAAGGTTAATACAAAAGAAGATGAAAGACTGAGCATAAAAGAGCTTATGATCTAGCATTTGGCTGGCTTACGCGATCACTCTAAACACTTGTGTAACGTTCACCATTCTGCCCATTATTGAACATCCATATTCTTGAAACCTGTACACGAGTAGGTATACGCAATGGTGTTAGATCCTTCCACATATTGATAAGGTTTTCAATACATTTGTGAAGTATGGCGTAGTGTAGTAGCATATTGTAGCGCCAGCTTTTAACTGACTTTTATCTCATCCTTAAAGTGAATAATCCTGTGTCTGATATAATAAATCATATTATCAGTATCGATCTTAATGATTGGAAATAAATAAATAAATATGATTAAAAATAAATAAAGTTTGAGAAACACGCTTTAACAAAGAATATTTAGCAAGTAAAGTTCCGCACCATTCCATGTTTCCACTTACGTACATAACTTTCTTATGCATTGAAACTGTTAATATAATTTAATTTTACTTCCTAGTTTTGAACGTGATTTATTGGAACAATTGTTTCAAAGCACCATGTGGTAAAACTAATTTTACAAGAAATTTTAAATTTCATAAAGACGTGTGATTAAAATTTAAAAAATTTCATCACGTTAGGCTATCGGCTGTCAATACTTGTACATCTTCCATGACTTGCAAAAAACGCTTATTAAAAGTGAATTATTATTTTTGCATTAATTTGGTCTTTGTGGTAATATCTATCCATTATTAATTTAAGTTTTACTCGGTAAATACCACTTTTTCTTAAAATCTATTGTGACACGTGTTTCGATGCATTCCGCATCATTTTCAAACACCGCACTGTGTTTAGACCATTTTTTTACTCACAATATGTTGAGTGTCAAAATTTATGTTCACAAGTTCTAGATTTGGTCCATTTATTATCATTTTATATAATTTTGCATTGATATCTCAAACATAGATGAAGAAAGATATGGATATTTTTAGAAGTAAAGGCTATAAATTCTAATTAACTCTTTGATGAAATTTGGACAGAATGATGAATGTTACTCAGTGTACAAAATAATCTTTTAAACCAGCCAATGGCGGGTCGTATGCCCAGACTACCTGATCTCATATTTTTTTTATCCACATTTGATATCAATACAAAATAGTGATTTTTAATATTGTTAAAGAAAATTTTTGACATAATTATTTATTTCACTTCATGTGCAGAAAATAAATATGTACATTGGTGGGCTTATTGCTAAAAAGCAATATCTTCTAACCAACCAAAAACAGACTAGTGACATTGGTCAAAACGTTTTATATCTTATAGGTGTTTGAAATCGAACATTAATAATTTATATATTAAAATTACTACTGCTGTATGAATTATTAACTACCTTATGTTTATGAAATATTTATGAAAATTAAAAATTGATGATAATAAGGAAGGCAAAGGAAAAGGGAGTTTAGGGAAGGAGGTAGAGGGAAAAGCTAAAGGGATGAGGTTTAATGGACAGTTAGGATTCTAATGAAAGGTAATAATGTCTTAGACGTTTCTTAAATATTCATATTCAAGATATTGTTAACATATATTATATTTTCACAAAAAGTTCACGGAAACTAGTTCTACTCTCTATTGGCCTGGTTCCTCAATGGCCCGAATATTCGACACATGAATACTTCCAAAACATACATAATAATACGTTCGCCTATTAAGTTTATTAAAATTACACGTGCAATAATTTCTAAAAAAAAGTAGGTGAAAAGTGGGGATATCGATATTAAATTTTGACAGCCATCAATTTCCATAATTCATTATCAATATCATTTCATAAAAATATAATTATGATTCTCAAATTGTGAAAACTTTTAGACCTACTTGGTTGTTCAACAATTTCGAAATCACAACCTGCATAAAAAACTGTTATTTTGTTAAAAATAGACGTTCCAAATTTTGAATAATTATTATATTACTAACTGCATCATATGTAATGATAAAACAATGGAAAAACATGGCATGATCATGTATTTCAAATAATTTAAAGTAGTCAGGTTAGGAATAAACGGCGGGTGTGTATGTGTGAGAAGATGCAAGACATACTGGTTAGGCGTTCTTTTCTCTCTTCCTACCCCTGCGGGGAAGCGCGGTAATGTTTAGTTGGTTAGTTTATAAAACATGTTTTTTAACATTGACAAGGTTTCGTCGTTACAGACATCATCAGACTTATGGTATCAGTAATGGTGTAACTCGGTCATGGATCAAATTTAATAAAAGTCGTGAAAACTAGTTATTTTTTCAACATTTTACTTCAATGTTTTATTAAGTATTTAATAAATTGTATTTGTAATATTTGTTATCAATGTTTATATAGCAAGGATTGTAATTTTATTATCATATTTTTACTTTTTCGTCCACACGTGTTTATGGTAAATATAAAATATAAATGATTAAAGAAAACACTTGTTTTTTACCACGTGAGTTTTATTAAAGACTACATGTTTCAGAAGTTAAACTTCCATCATTCAGGTCTGTATAACAACTATATTATACAGACCTGAATGATGGAAGTTTAACTTCTGAAACATGTGGTCTTTAATAAAACTCAAGTGGTAAAAAAAAGTGTTTTCTTTAATCATTGTAACATGTCTTACCACAAAGTTAATGCCGAAACAATAAATAAAATATAAAATTATACCATTTTCACTCTTGTTGGCACGTGGACATTTGTTTTATCTTTTAAAACTATTCGTAATTTGTTTTTAATAATAGATCATTAAAATAATGCAACAAAGTGTTAATATTGCAATAAAGTTGTATTTAATTAAAAAAAGCTTCTTTTAAAACAAACAAATTAATAGTACAACTGATAATAAAATAAATTTCTCACAAAAAAAACATTAAAGTAAATATGTTGCGATTGCTTAGATGATTAATGTACACAGCAAGATCTACGAAATCAGACACATTTTACACAAACATTGCACAACTTTATAGCTTCTGGTCATTTTCGTTTTGTGTACATATCGCTCACTCCTTTCAAGAACGTCATAAATCAAAAATCATCAATTTTCGGCTGTACATGTTTTCAGAATGCCCAGAAAATGTACTATATCCCAGCAAAAGAGGCATATTTTCAACTTAATATTTACCCGCTACAGGGCAGAAAATGTTGGTTTTGCATTTTGAAGAAAAGGTATTGATTAATTATTTTTTAAAATATACTTAATATTTTTCAAATGAAGAAAAAACCTTCAGGTTTTACCTAAAAAGATCTGTTGCACAGTAAAAAGTTCAATAAGTGGCTTGATATTTATTTTTAATACATTGTGTTATATTTTTAAACTTTAAAAACGTTCTACTGAAAAATCAAGTTTTTTGATTTATGACGTTCTTGAAAGGAGTGAGCGATATATTTCATTCGACCAATTTATTCATTGCCCAACCATAAATTCTAATTACCGCGTTTAAAATGGAATTGAATTGTACAATATCGTCAGCAGAATCATACAGAACGTGTTAAGTTAGAAGATTAACAGTTAGTGTTTTCTAATGGATTTTTTTAAGTAATTAAAGATTACATCAATAAAAATTAAACGATAGTGTTCTTGACTTAAATAAGATAATACCAAATTGGAAAAAATAGTATTGTAATTACCGCTTTTTATAAGTGATAATATACATTTAATTACACTAATCAATACACATTTTGTTGCCTAGTTATATTTAGCTATTTTTTGGTTTGTTTTGATGGATCTGTTTTTGGAAAAATGGCTCCTAGTTGCTCAAATTAGTTTTTCTTAATATACCTTTGTATGAAGTGTGAAAATATATTAGGGTTGAAAAAAAGCGTAGTTTATGTTCATAAATTTTATTTTCATTGAAAGAACGATTAATTTATTGAGCTGTGCGTTAAAGTCAAGCAGTAAATTTATGTTAATCCTCTAAAAATTATATCTGAATTATCTTGAATATTTCGTAGGTGTTTTATACGAGTATTTTGAATTTTAGTTATAAATAATTTAGGTATTTGTTAAAAACAATATTTACTTGAGAACAAAGCTACGAACACAAATTTTACACAGTAATATTCAATATTTAGGATTATTCTAAACCTTAAGGCTCAAGGAATTTGAGTAATACTAAAATTAAAATTTTGTTATTAAAATTCTAAATTATTTATATTTTTGTATTTAACACAAAAAACAAGCATTTAGAACAATACTTCAAAAAGTTTTGTAAAAATAAATATTCATGTACGTTTATGAACACAGGTGTAATTTTTTATATTTAACATGACTGTGAATCTATTTTCATAACGGATGCTTAAATTTTAGCAACACCGGTATTACAAACCACCACAAACCTGTTATTCTAAAGATAGCGTGTAAAGATTGTTATACGTCTACTAATTTTGAAACTTGCGGGTTTGTTTTAAACTCAACAATGATAAAATCAAGAGGAAATATAAAAAAAGATACAACACTTTACTTCCGGTGATATTTTTTACACACGTTGTTCATAAAAACCAGGTCAATTCATCAATAATATCATGGGAAGTAATAATTCACTCAAGTTGAAATCAATATAACTTAAAACATAATAATGTCATTAAATGATTGACTCAAAAAATCGCGAACAAACTTTCAGTTAGGAATAAAATTTATTCGATCATTTGACTATTCATTCTTTCGGCATTGAATAGAGCTACTTATGTAAAATTCACAATTATTAAATTTTTCAAAATCAAGAAAAGGTTTTTTTTTTAATGTATTGTAAATGTTTCAACATTAAATGAAGCGTCTTTCATTTTTATATGAAAGAAGATTGATTTTCGAATATTCCAAGGCTTAACAACATTTGGTATTAAGCTAACTTAAGTGATCGCTTTATGCACTTGTGTAACGTTCACCATTCTGCCCATTATAGAATATCCATTTTGCATTAATTTATTGAAATTAATTTAATTTAATGCGTATATGCACTATTGTTGGACTCATATCGTATGTTAGCTGTAATTTTAATAGACGTGGAATTTTGACTGACAGTGTTTCCCTCGGTTAAGAATTGGTGAAGTATATAAAATATCGTCCATAAGGTGAATTATCCTGTCTGAGAATAAAAAATTGCTACTCCTTTTTTTAGTATCAGAAATATGCCATTAAGATTTTTTATAAGAATTCTGTATTCTTAATTTCATTTTATTTAACTGAAAAAAAATACAAAAATATGAATTCATCATATCAAAGACAAACCACCAGTTTTCAAACTCAAGTTCTCTCATCCCCTATCAGATGCTTTATTCAGTAAACTAAGTAGATGTCTGCAAAGCCTAGTATATATACCACCTAACTGGACAACAATAGACCCTAGATGGAATATATTTAAAACAGTTATTTTTATTTATAAAATAAAACCTAACTTTTTTTTAACTATTTTCATTTTTGTTACTTTTTCCAACTGGTTTCAAAAAACACCTTGTCATCTTTAGGGATCAAAATGGATGAAGCTTTTTCTTTCATCATTTATTAAATATCTATTTATTCAATATACGTTTATTTTAAGAATGTACATTCACAGATAAATGTGATAGAAAAAACTAATTTACTTATACCATTTATTTACTTAACTTATAGTTTTTTTATATGAATATTCTAAATCTTACCTAAGCAAAATTTAAAAAAAGTGATAAATTTGAAATCATTAATCCATTTAACCATTGTTAGGACGCATTTCCGTTTCACACCTGTCATATTGAAAACGACAGTTATCTTTTTGAGGTTACTGATCTTTATTTATCAACAGTAATTTAACCGTTAATAATTTCGCTATTCACAGTGAAAGTTTATCAGTACCGTTAATTCACAGTTAAACTTATGCTAAATTTTATAATGTATAATATCAGGCTGCTCATATCTTACTAGTATTACTAATAATATCGTTGATAGAATCTGAGTCAAAATATGTTATTTATTTCTAATACAGGGTGGCGCAAAATTAATCACCCTATTGAAAGATGTTATAATTTTTGCAAACGGCGTCGTACATAAACCATATTTAAAAATTATAAACTAAACAGTTGTAGTATACAAACCAATTTATGAAACAGGCTCAATTTTATATCAATACATAACAAAAAATGTAATGGTCCAAATAAAGGTTTTCATCCCTTAAAATCATTTTTTTTAGTAAAAAAGGTAGTCATTAACTTAACGTATTTAACTAAGGGTGTAATTATGAAATACCCAAAATTATAAATTCGCTAAAATAATGTATTTTTTGGTACATATATTAAGATTTGTGTGAATACTTACTGGTGAATTAAAAAAGAAAATTGGTGATATTTTTGTTTGTTTTATTAAAAATATCAATTAATGTTTTTACTATCGAAAGATATATAGGTGAAAAATATTATTCAAATAAATATTATATTATATCGAAACGTAACACGACTAGACGTGAATGACATAACACTAGCGTAAGTGTATTAGTAGACAACCAAGCAAAACTACAAAACTAGGTTATAGTAACAAGTTTAGATAATTTCTTGCACTATAATAGACATGGACATTCGAATTAAATACGGCTTCTTTAAACAAGTCGTTACTTAATTCGATTATTGGATTCGATCATATAAAGCTAATCAAGCCATTCAGTGCACAAATTATGTTGATTAATGCGATTTTCTATCTCCAAATACATTTGTCGGCGTCCGTAATGTAATGGTCAGCACGCTTGGCTACAGTTCTAGAGGTTTCGGATTCGATTCACAGGAGGGGGTCAATTAAATATAATTGATTTTTTCTCTCTAATATTTAATCAATATTTCCCTGGATTGGTACCTGAAGCGAAGGGCTGATCACCTTTCTTTCGTGTGTTAACGACCAAATAACAGTATGATGCAGTGCCTTATGTACCAGTAGGGTGTAGACAAGGGTTTGAAGAAGAATAAATTTGACAATTTGACATCAAAAACTTAAGGTGAATATAATTATAACCAACCTAGAAAAAGCAACGAATTATGTACCAATCGAGTAACCGAAAATGTAACAGTTATTCGTTATTCACATCTCTACGTAGATACGCACTACATAGTAAGTACACCTAGTAGTTTATGTTAAACCACTGGCTATTATATTACAACTTCTACTTGTAATATAATAATTATGGTAGTTACATGCTTGTTTCTTGTTAGAGGTGGTGCGCACATGAGGTATTCAGCAAATTAGTCCGACGACGAAGTATAATCGATAGTCGATAGTGTATCTCCATAGTACCATAAGTACTAGGATTTATGAATAAACGTTTATATTTCGCCCGTCAAATCGGACTTTTTTTTTAAATATGTGTATTCATATTAAAAATGTAGAAATGGGTGTTCAAAAAGTTTTTTTAAAGTTTTTACATAAAGTTGTGAATTGTAGAGATCAGACCATAAACTTTTCAGTTGCGCGATACAATTTATTTTGTGAACATTAGCCCTAAGTAGCTTCAAGATAATTTCATATTAAATTTACGTAATTTGTTGGAAATAGTTACTCATATTATTTAAAGATTAGATAAAGGAACAGGAATTCTCGAATTACTTATTTTACGAAAGAAACTTTTTATTTTTGCATGGGCTTTTTAAACTCAAAGTTGTATATAAGTCTCTTTCAAATAATACAACCACCCTTTCCAGTGATGCGGTAGTTCTTTTTAAGTTTTTGGATTTTAGTAAATGTGAAAAAAATAATATTTTTACCGTTGAGAGAGACACGGCATCTTGAAGTGTGAGGGGGGTTAATTTAAAATGCGAGATAATATCTTTTAAATTTTAAATTGATTAATGAATAACCTTTATTATTAAAAAAAATGGTTTTCTTTCGTTCTGAAATAAGAGAATGTTGGAAATTTATAGAACTAGCCATATTACACATGTTTTTACACATAACATAAGCTTCAGGATAATTATGCACATCTTTGATTTGTCCCCTTTTGCGGTTCTTAAATTAGGCAAAGCAATTTAGATTCTTTTTTTTGAAGTTCACAGTTTTTCATCCATAATTAGTGCCGTGATTTAAACCATTTTAAAATTAAAAACATGTTTTTTTCCCTCCATATTATACTTTTTAGCTTTATCAAATAGGAAATATGTTCACGTCTTAGAACAGGATTTATTTTTCACGAAACTTTTGTTTAAAATGAAATAAGATTTTTTTATTTATTTAAATTTTACTTGGTAAATACGACTATTTCTTAAAATCAACTATGACAAGTATTTCGATGCACTCAACATCGTTATCAATGAGTATTTGATGATAATTGAAAATGGCTCGAAACAAGTGTCATAATAGATTTTAAGTTATAGTGGTATAGGTATTTAGCAAGTAAAATTTGAATCAATAATAGGGTTTATATAACTACATATAAGGTGAATGACAACTCACATTTTTTCATGGTTATTTATTTATAAATAACCATATCTTCAATACCACTGCGTTTAAAAAAATATATATGTTTTTGATTAAGTGATAATTTATCTGTATTTCTATAAGCCTCCGTATTGTATCCTCCTCCAATTAGAAGCGACTGAGAACCGGAACGGTTACATCACACGTTACATTACATCCATACACGTACTCGCACTACTCTTACTCGGTCGCAACCGGCTGCCTGATCTACTAACTGTACGCAATAGAAATCGGCTCTTGGCTGCATGGTATAACTCTACTGCGTTAAAAGTACGTTTTACACTGTTAAATTGTATCAAATAAATCGTTTATAAAATAATGTTTAAAAAAATGTTTTGGTAATGCCGTTGTATTTCAAAATTTCCTTCTTCTAACCCTTATCCGTATCCAATGGTGCATAGGGCACTGCAACGTATAGAAGGAGTGTATTCTTGATATATAAATACATGAAAGAAAGGTGATCAGTCTTGCTCTTCAGATACCAGTCCAGAATAATATTGAATATTTTTTAACGTGAAAATTAATTTATATTTATTTTTAACCTCTTAGGAATCGAATCACTAACCACTACACTATGGAGGTAGCAATAATATAGTTTTCCAGCTTTAAATATTAACTAACTAACAAGTCATCACGTTGCTTCCCCGAAGGGATAGACAGAGATAATAGAAAGTCAGTCAACATTTAATAAAAGCAGAATTATAAAATGAAGGGAAAAAATCTTATTTTGACCGTGTAAATGTGTTTCGAAAACGAACAAATCCACTCAATCATTAATTTCTTGTGCGTTTGTAAAAACACAAGATCATATGAACTACACTTCACTACGGTAAGAAATATTTAACAAAGTATGTGTAATGTATGTAAGTGTACAACGAACATATACATAACGTACAATATATTATTTTCCAAGTGAAAGTATTATTAAATAAATACAAATACATACAAAATTACTTCCATGCTTATTCGCCAGTGCAGGGGTCAGCAGACTGCGGTTTTCGAGCCGCATGGGTCTCTTTTTACAAGCATTTAAGGTTCTAAAATCTCTATAAACTTACTATTAAGAACCTTTTCTTCCATCAATCAAATAAAACGTCAGACAATAATCGAACATAACTAACTAACTAACTTACTAACCATCACGCCACTTCCCCGCAGGGGTAGGCAGAGAGAATAGAACGCCACACCACTCTGTCCTTGCAAACATTATTCGCCTCTTCCACGTTCATGCATCTCCTCATACATAACCGCAGATTGTTACGACTCCTAACCTGACCACTTTCAAGTATTTGGCATACCTGATCGTGCCATGTTTTTCTCGGTCTTCTTCTGCTCTTTTTTCCAATTACATTCCCCTCAAACATTTGTTTTCCCGTTCTTTCCTCACTCATTCGTTCTACATATTCAAACCATCTCAACACACCTTTCTTAATTTTATCGATAATGCTTATCTCAGCTTTCTTAATAATCGAACATACTTAAAAGATTTCACAATCACAGCTCAATTTGGAAAAGGGTAAATCACAAAATTGATTTTTATTCACAATTTTTTTGTGAGTCAAATTTTCCGTTTACTAATTCTGGAATTCACAAGAGTTATTTTTATCAAGATTTTTTATCAAAATCTCAACAAAGATGAAGTAGAATATAGAAGCCTTTTACAGGGCTCATGATCTATATAGGGTGGTTTAATAGATCATTTTATACACTTTTGACATTCGCCATTTTACCCATGATTGACAACCACACTACTTGTACTTAAACTTAAACCAGCCTATGACATGTTGTAAGCCTTGTAAATTCCCAGACTTTTCTTCTTCATATTTCTTTAGTCTATATCAATGAAAAATCATGAAACTAAAATTTTGAACAGTGATTTAAAAAAAGTAAGTAGATAGCTACATTTGATAGTGATTTTTTAAAAATATTATCTTGACGGTGATTTTTTACTTCTGGGTAGTATCATTTTTTGTGGTTTTGTAAATATTTGAGATTATTTGAATGTAATATTTAGTTAATCTCACTAAAAAGTTTGTTGATCCCTGGTCCGGTGCATTTGCAACTCTTAATTGGATGACTTGAAATTGATAATCTTTTTAATATCATCCAGTATCTTTTGCAATGTATGTTTTTTTCTTACACTTATATACTGTATTACTTTGATACATAAATCGTAAGAGGATCAAAGAGCAATGTGCATTAAATAACTTATATTGAAATCACCCACGATCATTTAATATGACGGTAATGCATTTCAGGAGATGAATGCTGCAATACGGTCCGAAATGTCAAACGATGCTTATTCATTATTTTAGATATCATTAAAAAGTATAAATTAAATTTTCTTCTGATTGCCATCAAATATAAAAGAAAGGAATTCTGAATTTAACCGAAAATTCATAAATATGTTTTACATGTATATTAAAATTGTTTTCAAATTTTGATCTTTCTGTATACATTATTAAGCTTTTTTATCGACTGACACGAATGCGATAAAAAGTAACAGATTATCGATTTGATATTGAATAATGTAAATATTGGAATAAGAACTTAATAGAAGCTAGATATTAATTTTAGTAGGATAGGATCCAGTAAAACATTTCTTCCTGGACCTCAACAATAATTAAATGTACGCTACACATGTGGTTAAATATTAATTTCATGATAAATTCTCACATGACAAAAATTGTAGTTTCGGTAAGTCAAGTTTCTTTTCGTATCGCATTATATTTTCTTATTTCTAATAGTAATCAATTATTGAAGAAAAGCTGAAAAAATTAATAGTAAGTAGCAAATGAATAATCATATAACTATCACAACTCATTCTTGTGAAAACATATTTTTAAGATAAATGTTTTAACGATGTATCCTTACATTTTGCAAATATGTGACAGGTGAATAACTAGATCATTTTAATCAAAGACAAATTCCTTTTGAAAATATGTTTTAGCAAAATTTAATTAAACTGATAAAAATGAGGCTGTGTTTGCTGTGAGGTTTTTGGTACATGAACCCTGATCGTTGTACTATAATAATTCACTAATAAATGAGGATTTCAACAGTAAAAGGGTAGAGTATTTGCTGTCTAAATCTCTTGAATCCGTTTTTTTTAGGTTTTGCCATAAAGACAATCTATTTAATGTTTTGTGAATTCAAGAAATAAGGTCTGTATTTTTTTGTACCTATATATTCCCAGGTTACTGTTAAATTATTTTATTACATAAGATGTCAATTAATTAATTCGCTTCGGTTTATGATAACGACATGAAAAAGTAGTAGGTGATAATGCTTTCATATTAAATGATGCTGTTGCGGATGTTGCAGTCAAAATCCGATTGGATTCACATAATTATACGGTGAATAATTTATATCTTTGATTGAGCCAGTCTGAGTGAGAAATTATACTCTCATATAAACTAATCGATATAAAATTTCTATACGTAGTATTATTATATAAAAATACAAGACCACGTGACAGTATTATTGTAGAAAGTAGGGAAGAACGGGGGAATGGCGGTCACCGGAATGTTATATATTTTAATGTTAAATAGGATCATAGTACCTACTTGCATCACAAAAACTGTAAAATATAAAACAAATTATATTTTTTCAATATTCGATACCATTTCCAGTTTCAATTATTCATTGATAGGTAAAATATCTCTGTTTGTAAATACATTGGTTGATAGTTGTCAATAGATTAACAATGTTCTTATTATCATTAGAACTTTATGGAAATCTAGTGGAAATCTATCAACAATTTTCTGATAAATATGTAAAATGTATTAAATAAATCCATGGTAAAGATATTATGTATCAGACGCCGGACAAAGAAGTAGATTGGGACATGGGACAAAAGTTGATGATATGGTAGATCATATAGCCAGACTAAATTGGCAATGGGCAGGTCATGTTGCGAGAAAGGTAAATGACAGACATCTCTTCACATCCAGAGTTCTGCGATGCAGACCATAGGATATGAAGAGAGGAATAGTCTCAGAAAATATGGACCCATGACATTGTCCCCATCGCGGGTAGTAAGTGGATTGAAAAACCCAAACAAGAGAAGTCTGAAGTCTAGAAGCGGCCTACATCCAGCAGTCGAGAGACGGCTGACAAAGAAGAAAAATACCAATATATAAATATAAATATAAAGCCCCTATCCGCACCCCAATGGTGCATAGGGCACTGTATCGTATTAACGCAGTGTTATCTTGATCGTTTTTACACATGAAAGAGAGGTGATCAGCCCTCCGCTTCAGGTACCAGTCCATGGTAATATTGAATAAATATTACAGTGAAAAAATCACTTATATTTATTTTACCCACCTTGGGAATCGAACCCGGGACCTCCAGAACGGTAGCCGAGCATGCTGACCATTACACTACGGAGGCGGACACTACACTGCGGAAGAGAGATACATAAACTTCTTTAAAAATTCAACATATATTGTATTTCGATTGTTATTACAAAAAAACGTAGCAAATGCCAAATTATGATCACTATTTTTCGATCAAATACCTTTTACATATCGCTCACTCCTTTCAACAACGTCAAATAAAAAAAACTTGATTATTCAGGAGATCGTTTTTAATGTTTAAGAATATAATTAAGTGTATTAAAAATTAATATCAAGCCAGTTATTGAACTTTTAACTGTGCAACAGATCTTTTTGGTTAAAACCTGAAGGTTTTTTCTACATTTGAAAAATATTTAGTATATTTAAAAAAATAATTAAACAAAACCTTTTCTTCAAAATGCAAAAAACAACACTTTTTGCCCTGTAGCGGGTAAATATTAAGTTAGAAATATGCCACTTTTGCTGGGATATAATACATTTTCTGGGCATTCCGAAAATATGCACAACAGAAAATTGACGATTTTTTATTTATGACGTTGTTGAAAGGAGTGAGCGATATGTAAGATTTAAAAATTGGTTGTAGCCGGTGTTTCCCGATGACCGCTATTCTTCTCTTTTCCGTTACAACATAAATAATTACATTAATGCTTCAAAATTCTAAAATTTGTATTATTACAAAAATAGCACTTACCTAACAAGAAAATTTCATAATTAAAAATAGAAAATTACATATTGCAAAATATTGTTTTAAGCCCTTCGGTCAACGACATTCATGTGTTAATCGTATGTACTGTTAAGTAAAAGAATTAACTAGTACTCAAATACCGTTAAAAACCGCAGCAGTTGAGCCAAATTTGCGGCGCATAAATGAAATTATGCTAAACTACGAAATTATAAAGTTTTCTCCATTAGCGTTCTTCAAACTAAAATATATAATTCACTCGTACCCAGCGTGATGGTAAATGATATAATGTAAAGCATTTGTTTGGTAAAATGACGACAAACGCATTAATTTACCTGTTACATAAATTTACAGTGGGTAAACAAATTTATTACATTGCATAACGTCGGAAATTAAAACAAAACTTTACATTTTACTAAACCAATTATTTACGTTCACGAAATATTACGTGTAAAAATATATTTTTATCTTAAGTTTTACTTGGTTAATATTAATAATAATAATAATAATAAAACCCTTATCCGCACCCCAATGGTGCATAGGGCACTGCGTCATATAAACGCAGTGTTATCTTGATCGTTTACACATGAAGGAAAGGTGATCAGCCCTCCGCTTCAGGTACCAGTCCAGGGTAATATTGAATAAATATGACAGTGAAAAAATCACTTATATTTATTTTACCCCCCTTGGAAATCGAACCCGGGACCTCCAGAACGGTAGCCGAGCGTGCTGACCATTACACTACGGAGGCGGACAATATTACTATTTCTTAAAATATAATGTCTCACATGCTTCGATGCATTCCGCATCATTTTCCGATACCGTATGTAAAGTTAAGATGAAATTTTAGAATTGTATCTTTGTGACGTTGAAGGATGAAGCTATTAGGAGCTGTTTCTTTTTTTTTTTAATCAGTGGGAACAAATGTAGACAATAGGTGTTGGAAAATGATGCGGAATCCATTGAAACACGTATTACAATAGATTTTACAAAACAGTGGTATTTACAAAAAAAAAATTACTTAAAAAATATTTTAAAAATACATATAAACTGATTTTTAAAATATATATAAAATAAATTGTCACTCAACGATAATTTGTACTTTTTGTATTATTAAAATATTTAATTAACAGTTACAATCATTTATTATTTTTCACTCTTCAATATACTATACTAGCGGCTGTTCTATTATGTATTGAAGTTGTTTTTCTTTTAATATTTTCTTTTACTTTCGACCACGAAACATTCTTTACAATGTCACATTTTCACTTTTCACATTCTACGTTTATTTTTACAAATGGGTTTGTTTAAACGACATTATGTACAAATCGCAGAATAAAAGACAATTCTCCACCAGGAATGGTGTTTATCTTTGTCTGTTCTATACCATTATGAAATTATGTCATAACATGTAATATTTTTGCAAGATGTTTTCATTATTATTTCTATAATCTTCATTCGTTTTGGAGACCCACTTTCTATGACTGAGAACTAGTGTCAAAACTGTGAGTCATCAAAAATTATATGAAATATTTCTACGAACCTCGTTTTTTATTACTTTAATGCGTTTCGCATTCAAGGTATGTGGAAAATAGAAAAAAAAACAACCAAATTCTCAGTATTATCTTTTAATCAAGGGATGGAAAAATCAAATAAACTTTATTGAATCAAATAAAAATAAATGGAATAAATTATCTAAAACAATAAATTACATATGGTTGCATTTAAAATGACAAAAATTAAATCGGAGATTAAGAAAGAACTTCATAAGTGACAGCAAAAAAAGTAAGCAAAAATTAGACAGTAAAAAAATAAATAATTGCAATAATCAATATTTTTAAATAGCAGAATTAGACTGTCCTGAAATCTTCATTCACAATTCCATGTTATTTATATAGGAGTTAGGTACATATTTATATTCGTATCTCAACAAAATATTGAAAAATATGAACGTCTGTGTATTTACAGGGCTTACGACTTGTCATAGGCTGGTTTAAGTACCATTTACAATTCTACCTATTATTGACAATGTAAAATATTTTGAGTAATTATATTTAAAGTATTTTGAGTGATTTGGGAAGAATTATAATCACATTTTATGAAGGTTTTTCCTAAATAAAAATCTTACTCATCTCAGCCATAGACGGTGTAGAGTACCCATGTTCGAGAGAAGGTACTTACATGTATATTTAAGAATATATATAACTTCCGACATTCGAGTAGTGTGGTATAAATAATGAGTAGAATAGTGAATGTTACATGTGTATAAAGTGATCACTTAAACCAAAATATGACTGGTCATATAACCTGTACCTAGATTTCCCCATTCTTCTTCATCTATGTTGAGATGTCAATATGTGTTCATTAAACGTTTTCGTTCTTCTGTTTTTAAGCACATCGAATTTTCATACTAATTTTTTTTTCTAGGTTTCCACGAAGCTATTGGGGAAGCAATAGCTCTATCAGTTTCCAGTCCTCGTCATCTGCAGACCTTGGGACTAGTGCAGAAGTCGATCAACGACCTGGCACACGACACCAACTACCTCTTCGCTATGGCCATGGACAAGGTGGCGTTCCTGCCCTTCGCCCTTACCATGGACAAATGGAGATGGGACGTCTTCTCCAAGGATATCAGGAAGGAGCAGTACAACTGTCACTGGTGGAGGCTGAGGTATAATTATTGATTCATTAATCGATTCGGCAGTCACTTTGTGGTAATATCTATCCATTTTTAATGTTTATATAACAACATGTTAAATAAAATTATAAATTACCCCTAATTGGAGAATACCCAGATTGAACATTTTAACATGTTGTTCATATACCCTACCTTCTGTGAATCATACGATATTTGAAAATGATACGAAATGCATCGAAATGCGTCACTATGTATTGTAAGAAAACGTATTCACCATGTAACATTTAAATTAAAACGATTTTTGTTATTAACCATTCTCTTGCCGAATACAAAATTGGAATCAAGGAAGCCTTAGATGTGGAAAAAAAATAATTATAAAAAAAATAAGACAAAGAAAAAAATAAGACGATGAAATGAGGATACTAAAATTTCAGCACGTGAATTTTTTTGGTATTTAAGTTCGCAAACAAAAAAAGTATTTTTTTAAAAATAAAGTAGTTTTTTACCCTGATATTTTATACATTTACGATAGCTGTTTAATCTCAATATAAAAATTAATTAAAAAAATCTGTATAAGTATAATGATTTCTCTACCTTCGTAGTATAATTGCTAGCGCGTTTAGCTACCGTGCCAAAAAGGCCCCAAGTTCGATTCTCAGAGGAGTCTAAAATAAGTATTAGTTAATTTCACCCTAATAAATTTTTAAATATTACCTTGGCCAGGTACCTGAAGCGCAGGATTGATCACTTGCCTTATGCATGTAACAATCAAGCTAGCATTGCACCTATACGATCCAGGACCTTGTGTATGATTGGGTGCAGATAAGGATTCGATGATGATTTTTAGATGAGTAATAAGGATTTTAACCCTGTATACTAAAGCAATATAAGGTTTGAATTTGTGGTATTTAGAATTTGATTATAATTGTGATATTACCTTACATTTTTTCTTTAACAGAGAACAATACAGCGGTATCAAGCCTCCCGTACTTCGCTCAGAAATGGACTTCGATCCTGGTTCTAAGTACCACATCCCTGCCAACATCCCCTACATTCGGTGAGTGATCTGAACGTATTTTATAATCATAAATGTGTTGTTAGTGTAGGGATGAAAATGAAAGAAGAATTATGTGTAACGTAAAACGTTTATTCACAAGGTACGGAAATAGTAGTTGCCCACATTCATTCATCATCAGTCTAATAAAAACAAAGTAAGAAATATTTGGATAAACTTAAAACGAGTTAAATAACAAGATCAATGGAAAGTTAGTAGTGGTGGCTTTCTTCTTCGTGTCCACCCTCTTCTCCACCTTCGTATCCTCCTTCGTATCCACCACCGTTCTCTTCTCCTCCTTCGTAGTGACCTGATTCTTCTTCTTTCTCGTGGACTGGGTATGGGACTTTCACTTCATATGGGACTTTCTTTTCCACCGTGTAAGGGACGTGCTTGACGACGGTGTAAGGCACTGGCCTATCGTAAGGTACTTTCACGGGAACTGGGACTTTCTTCTCGACGGGATAGTGCACCACCTTTTCTACCGGGTATGGTGCTGGGTAAGGAACCTTCACCTCATAGGGAACTGGTTTATCAACATGGACCGGTACTGGTCTGTCGACATGTACCTTTACTGGGTATGGGACTTTCTTCTCCACCGGGTAGGGGACTGGCTTGTCTACATGGACTGGGACTGGTTTGTCAACATGGACCGGGACGGGCCTGTCGACATGGACTTCCACCGGATAGTGGACAATTTTCTCTACGGGGTAAGGTGCTGGTACATGTACTGGAACCTTTACGGGGTATGGGACATGTTTGGTGACGGGGTATGGGGCTGGGACGTGAACTTTGACTGGATAAGGAACGTTCTTGGTTACTGGGTAGGGTTGGGGTATGAATACCTTGACTGGGACGGGATTGTCGACGGGAACCTTGACTGGGTATGGGACGTGCTTGGTGACAGGGTATGGCTTGGGGATGTGGACTGGTACTTTGACGATTTCCTTGACTGGGTAAGGAATGTGCTTGACGACGGGGTATGGGTGAGGCACGGGTACTTTAACTGGTACGTGGATGTGCTTGGTTACTGGAACGTGGATTTGCTTCTCCACCGGCACGGGGATGTGGACTTTCTTCACGACCGTTAAGGTTTTCTCTTCCTCTACGTGGGGGTGCGGGTGATAGTGATGATGGTCGTCACCGCCCCCGAAGTCACCTCCGCCGTGACCGTATCCTCCATACCCGAAATCGTAGGAGCTCCTCTTGTCCTGCTTCTTGTCAGCGGCGGGCTCGGCCTCCTTGGCTGGTGCTGCGGGCTGACTGGCCTGTTTAGGCTCCTCTCCGCCCACCACCAGGGCGGCCACACTCGCCAAGACGACGAAGCTCTGGAATAAAAAATATAAATAAATAATTTTAACTCCAACAAATTCCCAACCAAATATATCCAATTTCACAATTGTTTGATCTCAGTAATTGTTCATTAAAAGTCGGACGTAAAAATATAATGTAGAATAAAATTGACAATTTTTTGTTGTTTCTGAATTCATTTAGAAGATTTCATTCAAGTGAGTTCTAGTGATTCAAGAATAATGTTTCAAAATTGGTTCTTTCAAGAATTTTAGTAGTGTGGTTGTCAATAATGGGTAGAATTGGTGAATGTTACATGTGTGTAAAGTGATCACTTAAACCAGCCTATGAGGGTCGTCAGCCCGTGCCCAAACTTCCATATTCTTCTTCATCTTTGATGAGATGTCAAAAAATAATATGATTACACGACGTTTGAAAATAATGCGAAATCCATTAAAACACATGTCACAATAGATTTAAAGAAATAGTGGTATTTATCAGCTTAAATGCAAATAAAATAAAAATATTTATTTTATTTTGGTTTGAGAATCAACGGAAGACTTATAAAAATCTTCAAAAAAGCATCATTAAACAATTGCGTTCTCTCTATACTTTCAATTGTTGTTTGAATTGTTGCGCAGAAAGTTGATGTTAAAAGTTAACATGCAATTGATTATAGTACATAAATGCCTTTATATATCGCGTGTTACGTCGATTTGCATATTATTACGCGGTAATTAAAATATCGCGGTTTGATCGGTATAGAATTTCTTTTCCGATGTATGGCTTTGGGTTGATGACTTTTTAAGTATCGGTAGAGAAATCGAAAACGCATTAAATCATCGAAAACAATCTGATTCATTTCTCTTTTATACGCGAGTTCCGACAACTCATTGAAGATCTTGATTACGGGATATTATATAAATATCGATTGTCATAAGTTAATCTCATATATTACATAATATTTTATGAATGTTTTGATAAATATTGGAGTTCAATTTCTTTAGATATTTAATAAGAATTTTTGTTCTTCATAGTAAAACATTATTGGAGTAATGTTTGAAATTTTACGGGATTTTCATTTGCAAGTAAAATATTTATGTGCACGCATAAGTAAAAAAATTAAAATTGTTTTTTATTCTAAATCATTATCTCTAGAAAACCTGTGTTTTTATGTAAACTGAAGTACCCAAAAGATATAGTTTAAAACGAAAAAAAATAATCTAAGAAATTATATTATAAATAAATATATTGTTCTTCTTGTTTTACCATATCCGTTCCCTATGTGGAGCATACGGAGTTCACAAAAATATATTGTTATGATTATAAAAACTTAAAAATTACATGATCGATTGTAAAATATATGAAAGAAGTGTTTAATATTAGTTTTGGAATTTCTTATATATTTCACAATTTCATAGTCCTGAAAATGTATTTGTGTTCGCCAGTTTTTCGTGTATATGAATTTCTGAGGTTATTTTTTTCACAACGGAAACACGTTTGAAAATGGAATCTAATAAAACACAAGGCACACTTCACGATGTAATCACAAAACAATCGCTTTTTCTTACCAGCAATCTCATTGTTTCTCTTATGAAGGGAACGGTAAGCAACGAGCTACTGATACGACAAGCAAAGTCTCGCTGGTTTATATATCTGGCGCCTTCCCCGTCGTTCCTTTCTCGAGAAGCACGCATCCACCACCGACCAATCAGATCCGCGATTACGGAGGCGCGAAAACCCACCAAACTCTCACCCATCTTTCTCCTGCACTCCTGGTACCTCTTTCGCCGAAAAGAGACAAAGATGTTCGAATAATTCCGACTGCGAAAACGACTTTTCTTTCCCTCTATTAAAAGGGAGGGCGAATCCAAAAGTTCGAAGACATCGTATGTAAATTAACGAGTTTTTACGGAAACGATTTTTAACTTTTTTTGGCACCTTCTTCGTGTTGTTTATGCTCTGTTATAGTTATTATGTATTAATGGCGCTGCCATGATACATAACACACTTAACACTTCTAATCTCGTTTTTTTTTACATAGATAGCAATCCATTAAAATATATTTATAATGTAAACAATTAAGCGAATTAAATTTTTTATTTTTTTTTATTTTGTTGCACAAAAACGAGATAAAGCAACTAATTGACATATTATTTTTTGACATCTCATCAAAGATGAAGAAGAATATGGAAGTCTGGGCATTTACGGGGCTTACGACCGTCATAGGCTGGTTTAAGTGATCACTTTACACACGTGTAACATTCACCAATTCTACCCATTATTGACAACCACACTACTCAAATTCTTGGAAGTTCTATATATATGAACCAATTTAGAAACCTTGTTCATGAATCACTAGAACTTCACTAGAGACATCTATTGGTGAGATGTAAAGAAGCTTTTTACTAAGCAGAAACTCTTATATTAGTATGTGAGATCCGAATCCTGGATTATAATCACACACATGAGAAACGCCAGAAAATACCATTTTCATTTTTATTATTAAGCTTATAATTTGACCAGATAATTTATTTACAACATTTTGAGTGTGTCCAAATACTTGTTCACAAAATCTGGATTATCTCCAATTATGTCAAAAAATAATATGAAAATAACTCCTGTAATTAGAGATAATCCAGATTTTGTGAACAAGTATTTGGACACACTCAAAATGTTGCAACTAATTGACATTTATTTTGAATAACAAATGTACGTATTACAAAAAAAAAATACTCAACGAATGTTTGAAAATGACATAAAACTTTGATGTATGAATTAAGTACTTTACTTTAAAAAAAGTGAATGTAAGCGACGTCATTTTTATCGTTTTGACGTATTTTTAGTAATATTAGTAAGTACTTTTAAAAAATTGTCGAGATATGTTGATTACTTGATTAATGGTTCAATTATAATAATGTGTAATTAAAAACATTTTGAGTGTGTCTCAATACTTGTTCACAAATCTGGATTATCTCCGATTATAGTATAATTATTAATATAACAGTTTCTGCATAATAAAAAGCTTCTTTACATCTCACCAATAGTTGTCTCCAGTGAAGTTCTATAGATTCAAGAACATGGTTTCTAAATTGGTTCATATTATATAGAACTTCAAAGAATTTGAGCAGTGTGGTTGTCAATAATGGGTAGAATCGGTGAATGTTACACGTGTGTAAAGTGATCATTTAAACCAGCCTATGACAATCGTCAGCTCCGTAAATGCCCAGACTTCCATATTCTTCTTCATCTTTGATGAGATGTCAAAAAATAAAATGTTTTATTAACACTGAAATATTTTTAAAACACGCAGTTTCGTGTTTCGTTTGAACTGAACGCATTCGACAAAAATCACTAGAAAATTTGATTATCGTCGATTAATATGATGACTTATTTATCTTTTAAATATTATGCAAATGTTTTCTCACAGTATTTAAGGTGCATTAAAACTAACTTTATTTCAAGTGCGATTAAAATTTCATAAAACCCAGATCAATTATATTATAAATAATATATACAACCATTTACTCTTATATTCATTTATTCATTTAAACTCTTATGGTACATACCACACCTCAATGGTACATAGAGCACTGCATCATATAAACGCAGTGTTATCGTGATAGTTAACACATGTAGGAAGGGTGATCAGCCCTCCACTTCAGGTACCAGTCCAGGGTAATATTAAATAAATATTAAGTGCAAAAATTACTTTAATTTAATTTGACACCCCCCCTGGGAGTCAAACCCGGGACCTCCGGGACTGTAGCCGAGAGGGCTGACCATTACACTACGGAGGCGGACACTTATACACCCAGTGTTTATTCTAAGAAACAAAAACTATTAATTAATAAGAGTTATTTCATTGAAGACGGAATTGTAAATATTTTTCTCTTTTTCTGACCACCTTGTAATACATTCATGATAAACTGCCCTGGCCATATGTATTAGGCACCCCCTACAGAAAAGGTTTATGTCTTTAAATGCTGCGACTCTTGGAATTCTCGCCATCATTTCCGATTGCACCTTCTTCTTTTTACCTGCTGTAATATATAATACAGTGTTTTTAAATAAACCACGTACCTAAGACAATTAGGGCCGTGGTTTATTTAAAAATACTCTATTTACTAATTTCAAGGGTCAGTTTTATATGTGAAACGTTGCTCTCCAGTTATTACAATCAGTGAATTAGTGCAACTTTTCATAAAGCCTTCATTTTTTTATATTAAAATGCCAAGAACACGTGATTTGAGTGAAACTAATCGGTCTCAAATCAGTTAAAAAAAAACAATGTATCCGTTTCTTGGTATTTTTATATAAAATAATGAAGGCTGAAATGAAAAACTTGCACTAATTCACTGATCATAATAACTGGAGAGCAATGTTTCACATAAAAAACTTACCTTTGAAATAAGTAAATATAATGTTTTTAAATACAATATTTACTTATTTCAAAAAATAGGTCGGTAAAACAGGTTTAAGAAGTAGGCAAAATCCATCAACATACGATACAATCCGAAAATATTGTAAGGATTCCAAGAACCGTAGTATTTAAAGATATACTTAAACCAATTCTGTAAGGGGTGCCTAATACATATGGCCAGGGCTGTACCTTCATTGAAGTATAAATTTGTTGAACCCTCATTCGTACATTTAGAGTTTGGAAATTTGCTTTGTATTGTTACTTTGTTTTACTGCATAATAATTATCAATGTTTTTATTAAATATTTTAAAATATTTTTTGTTATTATTATGTTGATATAGGGTTGCCATTTCTCCAGATATCGCTCACTCCTTTCAAGATCGTCATAAATCAAAAAACTTGATTTTTCAGGAGAACGTTTTTAAAGTTTAAGGGTATAATACAATGTATTAAAAATAAATATCAAGCCAGTTACTGAACTTTTTTATTGTGCAACAGATCTTTTTAGGTAAAACCTGAAGGTTTTTTCTCCATTTGAAAAATATTAAGTATGTTTAAAAAAATAATTAAACAACACCTTTCATTCTAAATGCAAAAACAACACTGGGATAAAGTACATTTTCTGGGCATTCTGAAATGATGCGCAACTGAAAATTTGACGATTTTTTATTTATGACGTTCTTGAAAGGAGTGAGCAATATGTGAAAACATATTACTGTCATTGATAGTGTTTCCTAACGTCTCAATGGGCTAGAAAATATCGCGTTAGTCGGAGATTATAATTTAAAAATATAATATTGATTAGACCTTTTTATGGCTAGGAGCATATATAATATATTTCAACTAACTACAAGTTATTTGAAACATTATGCAGCAATTCCTCCATTGTTATTTTAAATGCAAAGCTTTCCAGTAAAGATTATGTAAAATAATTGAGTACCACTCATTTGTGATGAAGTGAAGATATCTCAAATCTACTGAACAATGTTTACATAAAAATGAACATGCTTAGTATTGAATTGTTTTATTATTTTAACTTACTTTTTAAAATGATTTTATGCATACTCAAACGTGGTAATAATAAATAAGTATTGTATTATGATTTATTTTTTTATCACAGAAAACTCCATTTGTTTACATTTGAAAATGAAAGGTTTTATAATCTGAATTTAACGCGTTGTGCAGTGTATTGTAATTTTAATTATTAATACAAATATTTCATAATCAGGTGTCTACAAATAGTGATGGAATGATTTATTATATTTAATTATGATGGCTTCTTTAAAATTATAGCTTCAAGTCATCATTTTTAATAAAACTGTTACACATTTGAAATGAGTTCAATGCAATTATTCTCTCGTTATTAGATTACCTCTAATTAATATTATCTTATGAAATACTGCAAATTTTGAGAAAAGGGGGTCTATTAGAAAGGTGTTATCTACAAAGATGAGTCGAAAAAGCAAAAAATAATAAAAAAATAAACACTTTTTTTGAGGCAACGAAAAGAAGTTTAGAAATTTTTTAAGAAAATTTAATAAAACGAAAAGGGATACAAATAGCTACTTCTTCGAGTAGTCAACAGAAAAATACATCTATAAGGCCCAATGGATAAAAACAGGGAAAAATGACGCAAATAGTATTATACACACAAGTAAACTCAGTATTTAACTAACCACCACGCCACTTCCCCGCAGGGTTAGGAAGAGAGAATAGAACGCCACATCAATCTGTCTTTGAACACAATCTTTGCCTCTTTCACATTCATTCATCCTCTTAAACATACACGCCGATTATTCCGTCACCTGACCTGACCACTTTTAAGTATTTGTAATACTTGATCGTCCCAAGTTTTTCTCGGTCTTCCTCTTGTGCCAACCACATTCTTTTTTTATATATTAGTATATGCGAATACGTATTTCTATTTATTCAAATTTAAGCTTAAATAAAGCTAAATTAACTGTGGTTATAATTTTTTTTTAAACATTCGTTTATATAAATTCTATTTTGAACACCAAATTGCAATTTTTAATTGCTGTGTTTTTAATAAATCTTATACGAAGTGTTTTTCCTCGCATCTTATACAAGAAAAATAAACAGTCAGTGCTCCAACATACTGATTTGCTACCTATTGAGTTTAATAGGGTTTTTAAAATTACTAAATGAATTTAAATCTCAACATAGATGAAGAACTACACATAAAAAGACGCTTGAAAACATCATTTTTAAGTTTTATGAAAACAAAAAAAAAACAAGAGGAATCTACATTCATTTCATAAAGGTCTCTGATAATTAAAAAAAACTACTAAAGTCGATCATAGATGGTGCCGAGAAGCAACATGTGAAAGGTGTTGATTGAAGCATAAATAAAACATTTGAAATTTGAGTAGTCTGGTTGTCAATCATAGGTAGAATTGGTGAACGTTACGCGTGTATGGCGTGATCGCTTAAACCAACCTATGACTGTTCGTAAGCCCTGAAAATACCCTGAAAATACCTGAGACCTCCATATTATTATTCATGTATGTTAAAATATAAATTAAACCTAAATGGAGTCCGCCTCCATTGCGTAGTGGTCAGCGCATTTGGCTACAATGCTGGAGGTCCCGGGTTCGATTTCCAGTGTGGTCAAATAAATATGAGTGATTTTTTACATTTGTATTTATTTAATATCACACTGGACTGGCACCCGAAGCGCAGGGCGCATCATTCCTTTCCTTAATTTATTTAAAGATCAAGATAACACTGTTTCTATACGATGCCATGCCCTATGCACCTATTGATTAAAAAAGCGGAGATTTGAGAACAAAGATTTGGACAAACAATTTTTTTACTAAGTAGAGTATTTCAGTTTTTTTTAAGTATTTTGTAGAAGTTTTGCCATTAAACTAATTGTTTATAATTTAACACAAAATAATTCATACATTATCGAGTAACAATGAACTTCCTCACTCATAAATTGTTAGAAAGTAATTTAAATTACAATAATTAACTAATAAAAAAAGTAGATCGGTTCCGGATGGTACAATCCATTACTTTTCTATTGGGGTATATGAATTGTATTCCAAATATGGTATTATATCTTTTAAACTTTAAATTTAAACATTTTATGTTTGTGCAAATACTTGTTCACTAATCTGGATTATCTTCAAATAGGATTTACAGTAAATAAATTAACTGGTCAAATTATAAGCTAAAAAAATATTTTTTTAAGCGTTTCTCATGTATGTAAATATAATCTAGGATTCGGACTTCATATACAAACGGAAAGAATCTCTGCTTAATAAAAGCTTTCCTCGTCCAGCCATAGAAGGCTATTGTAAACTTGCGCATATTGTGTTGCATGTTTGATCAATATAAATTTAGAAATTTCAAGAATTTGAGTAGTGTGGTTGTCAATCATGGGTAGAATTGGTGAATGATACACGTATGTAAAGTGTCATTTAACCCATGACGGTCGTAAGCCCTGTAAATACCCGGACTTCCACATTCTTCTTCATCTATGTTGAGATCTATGATCTATGTCATATAAATTATCTAATTTTATTCAAAATTATTTGAAATATCGTATTCGACGCATTCCGTAGTGTAGTGGTCAGCTACTATACTGGAGGTTTTCGGTTCGATTCCCAGGGGAGGTCAAAAGAAATGTGTGTCCTTTCTGTAATATTTATTTAATATTACCCTGGACTGGTATTAGCGTAGGACTTATCATCTTGCCTTCATATAATAAACGATGGACACATGGGAAAGAAATGGAGGATTTTAGTCGGCAGAAAAATCAGAATAGCAGGAGTTGTAAAAGAAAAACACACACTATATATATATATATATATATATATATATATATATATATATATATATATATATATATATATATATATATATATATATATATATATATATATATACAAAAACAACATTTTCTGCCCTGCAGCGGGTAAATATTAAGTTAAAAATATGGCTCTTTTTCTGGGATATAGTACATTTTCTGGGCATTCTGAAAACATGCACAGCCGAAAATTGATGATTTTTGATTTATGACGTTCTTGAAAGGAGTGAGCGATATATAGATTACTAAAATAGTATTAACTAATTCAACAACTCCTTAATGTCACATGACAAATTTATGTAACTGATATATCAAGATTTAATCTCACGTGACAAATTAATGTAACAGATATATCTGTTATCAATTTACATCATTATTATTATGTATGTTGATAGTTAATATATTCATAGATGGATTGATAGCAAATCAAACTTGTTAATTTTTTTCATCGGTCAAGGAACTGCACACATTATATTGATATATCAAATACAGTTTTCATATTTAAACTATTTGGCCAACAGCTTTTTGTATTATTAACCAATTGATGTATTATATTATTGTCTTATGTAATACTCATACATGGTTAAGCACATGTTAGTCCCACTTTTTGGATAACTCGTAAAAAATGTTTTTCACTTATGTTTTTTTTATCTTCATTTCAAGGCGGAACTCGAAAACACACGATTTAGTAAGCGACCAGCTACGCAAAAAGCCAGACGTGTGTCCCTCCACGCACAATTTATTTTATTTTTTTTATATCTGTTTATTGGCGTTAGTTTTTTGGAACATATCACATTGATAAAAGATTTTTAAATGTATTTTTTACTCCTTACCTTACGAAAACTTTTTTATTTACAATACCATATATTTATTTCAAAGATTTTTTCAACACAAACGGTGTATAGAAAAATTGAGATTTATCGAATACTGGGCCTTAAGTAAACACGACTAGTTTCGTGAACTACAAATGTTCTTCCACATGTGAAAATACAAACAACATGTGAAGCAGTGTTCCGCAAACTGTTTCTTTTCAAGGTACACCTGCCAAAAAAACAACAAGAAACACATTTACACCAAAGAAAAAAACAAAAGTTTATTTAATATTGATTTATTATTAAAATAATATAATCCGAAAACATAAACATATCGCTCACTCCTTTAAAGAACGTCATAAATCAAAAAACTTGATTTTTCAGGAGAACGTTTTTAAAGTTTTATAATAAAATACAATGTATTAAAAATAAATATCAAGCCACTCATTGAACTTTTTACTGTGCAACATATCTTTTTAGGTAGAACCTGAACGTATTTTCTCCATTTGAAAAATATTAAGTTTATTTAAAAAAAAAATTAAACAATGCCTTTTATTCAAAATGCAAAAACAACACTTTCTGCCCTGTAGCGGATAAATATTAAGTTAAAAATATGCCTCTTTTTCTGGGATATAGTAGATTTTCTGTGCATTCCAAAAACATGCACAACTCAAAATTGACGATTTTTGATTTATGACGTTCTTGAAAGGAGTGAGAGATATGTATAACATATTGCATTTAATGTGAAATGTGGCTCTGCTTAACTGAGCGCAGGCGATCAAAATTTTTAGTAATTGTTGATAAAGCTGTGTTATATTCACAAAACTAGACTTTTTTCCTCGGCACACCAACTAATCTCCACGGTACACCAGTGTGCCGCGGCACACACTTTGCGGAACACTGTCTATAGTTCTCGAAACTAGTCGTGTGTATACGAGTAGGTACTAATAAACTCAAAAATAGTTTATACTTGAGATTTAATTTTTATATTTAAATCATCATGTTATTCCACAATGTTACTGCCAAATCGATTAAAAATATAATAATATATAAAATATATATAAAATCGTGCTCTCAATACAAAAAAAAACCTTTAAAAAAAATATTTTTAATATCATACAATACTTAAATTCACTAAAATTCAATTAATTTCTCAATAAAATTATATCAAATCATGGTTATCAACTCCTGCCTTGTTTTATATATAGCCTCCCACCAGTCTGATGATTTCGGTAACGACGAAACCCAGTCGCTGGTCAAATAAAAATAAAGTGGAAAAGCTAAAAATATTGGTTTTAATCTAATAATATATTAAAAATGCAATTCCATCACGAAGTGTCAGTGGATAATATAAATCTATAAAATACAAACGGTTTTACTCCAAATCATGACACGTTTCTTGGAAACTCGTTTCAATGCTAAATAATTCTAAAAATATATTTGATATGGATTGATCTTAATGTCGAACGCTAAATGAAACGTAATATTTTTGCGATGGTGTAATAAAAAGAAAGTAGCTCGTATTGATCACAAATAAATATAAACATTGTTTGCTGTCCCACATATCGCGCATTCATTACGAGTACATTAAGTGTATCTTTTCCGGTACTTTTATGAAATGTTACATAAAAATAATTTTAAAAAATCAAGCCTACTTTCTGACAGAAATTTCAAGTCCTCATTGATCTTTGGCTTAATGGTACAGAGGTGTAATGGATGAAAATCAAAATATGATCTCTCAGACGAATGTGCGAAAAACGATTTATGATAGATAATTTAATTGTAATATAAGAACAGAATACGGGACTATGATAAGAGTTATAAATTAAAAAAAGGGGATTAGGATGTAAAATACATGTTATAACAGGTAAAAAATTATGATGCAAATGTAGTTGAAAATAAGAGCAGAGGGAGACCGAGGAAAACTTTGCATGAAAAATATTCAACAATTTAATTATGCAAGTTATAACATTATGGTTATTTGAAGTTTAAAATAAAAATTATTAAAAACTTATATTGACTTTGAATAAAAAAGCTTTTACATAATATTTTTTTTACATAAACATTTACCGTATTTACACTTGTGCAAGTTTTAAGAATTCACATTTTGAAAGACCGAGAAAAACTTGGCATGATCAAATATTTAAAAAATTCTGTCAATTGTATAATTATACAAATTATCATATTATGATAATATGAAGTTTAAAAATCTAAGTAATTGATTAAAATTTTCAAAGTGTTGTGATAAAACTTTCATATAATAAATTAAATTCTTTATGTAAAACAGGTAACGTATTCACACTTTTGTGATTTCCAGTTGAAAACTACTCGTATTAAATTTTGTTTTTGATATTATTTCAAACAAATAAATGTCGAAAATTTGTACTTGTACATAGCAAAAACAATATAAAATAAAATAAAATGTAGATGCATTTTTGGTATTAACACCCAGTATTCGATAAATCGAAACAAATTTTTCTTTAAGCTCAGGTAAAATGTATTTCTTGAATCACCGTTTTTGTATAAAAAAATTAATTTTTCCTCGAAATAAATAGATGGTTTATTTCCTAAATCACCGTTTTTATATTGAAAAACTAAAAATATAAAAAAATGTATATATTTTTTTCCATATACGAGTGCATATTCTAAAAAAAACACATTCTTAAAAAATGGCCATGAAATCAAGTCTGGAAACTTACTGAATTCAATAATTGCGAGTAGGGCCTAAACGATTTTACATTTATCATCAATGGGTTAATCTAAAAATCATTCATTCATTTATTTTTAATTCGATTACTTATTAAGAGTGTGAAATGCAAGGAATTTAATATTTTGATTTCATGTGCGATTACATACACCTGATAATATTACCTAATCCTCATGGTACTCGTAAACTGGTGAATATTATATATATGTATGTACTTAGAAGAGCTACTGGCATCTTGCTTAACACTTCTCTGATTGGCTGTTCGCTGCAACTAAAGCCAATAATGAGAGCGGAACAATTATTATGCACAATTCTTTTGTTTTCCTTAAGTTTTTCCAAACTCGGAGTACTCGTTAAAAAATCATATTTTTAAGGGTATAATTTTTGTTGTTGCTTCAACGCAGTGTTGTCATTACATTTATTTATAAAAATAATGTAAATGTTGGCGTTATTATTTTTTAACGATGTTGCATTATGGGTGCATTAAAATATATAGTTTTTGTTGAAATGACTTAATAAGTATGCAATTTACTTATGTTTGTGTAAGTACATCGTACATAAATCAAGTATGTTTGAATTAACAATACGTTTTTCATTACAATATTGTGTGGCATTCTTTCGAATCAAATTAATATTACATATTTGAAACAGAATATCTAATGGTTTGTTTATGAATAATACAGTAAAACGAAATGTAATAATGCAATCAATTTCATTTTTATTTGTCAAAATATTATTTATCACATTTTAGCCCTATATATAGAATTTATATATTTTAGCCATTTTAGCCCTATAGAATCAACTCCTAAAAACGTAACTGAGTTTCGTGGAAAAAAATTATTTGATGTCTTCATTTTATACTCAAGTTGCGATTTATACAGTGTATTTTTAAGGGTGAAAGGGAGTTTATTCGTGTATTTTGAAATTTCGATGCAATTTGAATTTTTTAACGAAACCGTAAAATTAAAAAATAATGATCTTTTGATTCTTTTTTGGTTAATTTCATCGTTTCAATGATTTAGACGAAATTACAAAAAACAAAAATTTTATAGAACAATTAAAGATGATAAAATTAAAAATTAAATAAATTACAAACCACTTAAAAGGTATGTAAAGGATAAGTCATAGCTATGCTAAAATTAATTATTATATGAAAAAATATATTACTTCAAATTATGTAATTAACGTTTGTTATTATGGTATAATTTTAAAAAATGTATAATATATATAATAAAATAAATTTATGGACAGACACTACAATAAATATTTATATAAAAAAATACATTTTGTGAAAGAGTGGGAGTACCCTAAGATTATAACAGAAGAAAGATATCCTTCCTGGGCTTTGATGCATATAGAAGGTTGTGTTTTAACTACGTGGTGTGAATTACTTTAATTTTGCTTCTGGGCTTTTATTGCGAATAAACTATTGTATTATTAAATCAGCCATCAATACGTCATTTCTGTTACAATAAACTTATCGAAGGAAATAAAAATTGACTACTTATATTCTATTTTTTTGTTGTTTAAAAATATTAATATACATAAAAATTGATTAGGTACTAATTTTTCTTGTCGAGCCTCAAATATGACTCATGGTCACCATCAATATCGTATCGCAAGTAAATGGACTTTGATGAAAAATTAAACATTACTGCACAAATTATTGTAATCATCGATTAACGTTGAATGTTTTTATGTTGAAAAAACTATTTACCTAACAAATTCAAATATCTTACGTGAAACCGCACAAATTGAAATATTTCCGATTTAAATATAAGATTACGCATTTTCCGATAGTTACACATTTGGTATGCTGAATAAAAAGTAAAAAAAACAACTATAACAATATTATACAACCACAAAGTCTAGACGTAATGTGCAGTATGAAAGTATGTATGTAGTGTAAGTGCGCGCTCATTGTATGTTTGTTTGTGTTCATAAGTCAATAACTAAATACCAGGGACGTGCAATGATTTTAAAAAAAACATCTTAAAAAAATCTTATACTTAGTTACTGGGATATTATTGACAATACATTATATGATAAAAAAAAACACAACAAGCATGTTAGTTATCAACTTCTCAATTAATTGTAGGGCTATTTGCGAAATAAGCTATTATTTTACGGTTTTATATTTTTAAATATGTAATTTTTTCAATTTTTTTTTTACTAAAGTATTGAAATTTGCGACAAACATAAACACGATTTTTATTTAATGAAAATAAAATTGACGTTTTGTGAATATAGGTTTGTTTACAAATATAACTATAAATATCTATATATGTCGCTCACTCCTTTCAAGAACGTCATAAATCAAAAATCGCCAATTTTCAGTTGTGCATGTTTTCGGAATGTCCGGAAAATGTACTATATCCCAGCAAAAGCAGCATATTTTTAACTTAGTATGTACCCGCTACAGGGCAGAACGTGCTGTTTTTGCATTTTGAAGAAAAGGTATTGTTTACATATTTTTTGAATATTCTAAATATTTTTCAAATGGAGAAAAAACCTTCAGGTTTTACCTAAAAAGATCTGTTGCACAGTAAAAAGTTCAATAAGTGGCTTGATATGTATTTTTAATATATCGTGTTTTATTTTTAAACCTTAAAAACATTCTCCTGAAAAATCAAGTTTTTTGATTTATGACGTTCTTGAAAGAAGTGAGCGATGTGTGTTTCATATCAAGTCGGGACACCTAAAAATAAATAAATAAATAAAACATAATTCCTATTTTCTGAATATAAAAAGATTTTAAAAATATTTTTTTGCCTTGTACGAACGAATACTACGTCTAAATATTTTTAAAAAAATTAAAAAAGTAGCTACTCGTTATTTCTGATATTTATTATTTTCATTTGAAAAAGTTTAAAATATTTTTTTTTATTTTAAAACGAACATGCACGTCTGTTTTCTTCAAGATTTTTTGATACGCCCCTGCTAAAATTAATCTATTCAGGTACTTACACAGCAGGCATGTTCGTATTGCTTAGCGATTTGAATCGGACGAAAACAGACAACTCTTTGTATTTTCAAATTATTTAAGAAATCGAAATAAGTATTTTTGACACTTCACTTGTTTGAAATTAGATTAAAGATTAAAACTATATTTTTGTTTGTAAATATAACGTACGTCAATCATACGTTCTTCCTAAAAATATATATGAACTCAACCCAATTCGTTTTATTTCATGAAGTTTCCAACGGCAGTAAGTTGAACTAAGGTACACATTATTATTTATGCTCTTTCTGATCACAGTTATGTGATTACTTTAAAAATTTATTTTACTAAAAATTCAAAACAATCCGTTTTCATATTTTTTTGCTCTCCTGGGTCATATAATCGTAATAATTTGAAATGTTTTGTATTTTTTTATATCTACTTATTTTTGGCACATATTTACTTAATTTACAAACATAATTATACTGAATTACTTCTTTTTATTCAAATCGTATATCACAATTCATTTTGTGCAATTTAGTAAAAATAAATTAAAAAAAGATTAATAAATAAAAAAGGAGAAACCCGAAATTAGTTGGTAATAATAACGGTTACATTTAAAATAATAATTACGCTAGAGACATCTAACGGAATAATCCGAAAGTACGTAAAACAACATTCATTTTATCAAGAGTAAGCTGATACAAGCTACGAGTTTTGTGAGAATTGTTGCTTTATTTACTATTATATTTTACGGTGAATTTGCTTACAAAAGTTAACGCTATGGAGTGTTATACATTAAAACAATGGATATTTTACATGAACATAATTGTAATAAATAGTAGGTACCTTGGAAAGTTTAACATTATACTTATTCTTCTTCTAACTCTAATGGTGCATAGGGGACTGCATAATATTGACGCAGTGTTATCTTATTGGTTACATGAAGGTAAGGTGATAACTTCTGGCCTTCAGGAACCAGTCCAGGGTAATATTTAGAATGTAAAATCACTAAAAAAAACACAAAAAATATCACTTCTCCTGGGAGTGCCTGTATAGGCTAGCTTGAAGGGCCAATAAATAAGCTTTGTGTTTGTTAGATTTTTTCATTGAATGATTAAACATTAAATACTTCTTGATGGAACACGAGTTAAAAACGCCCGAGTTTAAAAGCCATGATATGTAATTTGGAAAATTAAATGGTTTAAAATGAAAATAATTTTAATAAATAGTACAAAAAACAAGGGGGATGGTTAGGTTACCATCCTATAAGGGATGGTAACCTAACCATCTCTTAAAGGGTGAAAAAAATCATTTCTGCCGGATAAAGATAATTATTATTATAAAATCTTGTTTTTATTACAAAAATTACTTTTAAAACCCCTTATGTTTTTAAATATTTCTTATTTGAGTTTTAGAAAAATGACACTCCTTTATTAAGACAAAACGTTGAAATCAAACATATGCAATCATAAAAATGGCTTTAAAAAATATGCAGGCATTCAATATATGTAGAATCATAAAACAACGATAAATTGTTAAAAACCATAAATATCGTTATTGAAAATTCTTTATTACTTTGTTTTATAAGTAGGTTTTTGTTAATAAATTTAAGATTAAAACGATGTCTACATTATTTATCTAGAACGTTTCTTTTAATTATGTTTTTGCATGTTTGGTATGAAGTAAATATCAAATTGACCCAGACAAAAACATTTTATACAGTAAAATGCAATTATTACAATGGACTGCCTTTTACTTAAATTGCCAGAAAAAGTAATAACAAGTTTTTTCGTAATAATCGGTTCGAATGAAGTAAATGTATCTTAGTTTTGACCTCGAAAAAATAATAATATTATATCATTTCCATTCAATGTAATGGCCTTGCTAAAAATTAAGTAATTTTCATTCTTACGCTGTCTGTTTCCTTCATTACTTAAAGAGCAATAAAACTATCAGTTTTTTATTTTTATTTTATTAAATATTATATTATATAACGAACTTACTAACTAACCATCACGCATCTTATAAATAAAAATATATGTATGTATGTATATATATATATATATATATATATATATATATATACAATGTGTGATTAATACAAATTAAATGTTAAATAGCTAAAATATAAATAACTATTTTCGAGATAGTAATAAGTAGATGAAATTTATGCATAAACACACATTGTGCATTTGCCTTAAGGCTTGCACTTAATATGCAAATGTACTCTTATTTCTATGTTCAAATACAAGGAATACCGAGATAAGTAAAAAAAAATAACAGCAGAATGTTTGGTAAAAAGTTTAGATGCTTTAGTCATTTGCCAATACACTTACAATATCATTTACAATAAACACTTTATATGTATCAAATGTCAAATATTTTTCCATAAAAAAAGTTCCCCAATATCACCATGTTTTCTTTTACAGTAAGCTCTTATATTTTAATGTATTATGACTAGTGAAAAGATGAAATATGATTAAGATTTTTTTTAAATATGATATTTGAAAACACACTGAGAGGGTATAAAGAAAAATAATCAAGCAAATGACATTCAACAAAACTATTTACTAAAGAGCTATTGAAATTGACATAAATAACAGAAATACATGAAATAATTAACACTGCTAATGAGAGACAGCATGCTTCTTGACACTTAGCTTTTTCTTTATTTTTATTATACTATTTCATGAAAGATATTTTATGTTTTCATTGTTTCATAAGCACTGTGAATTAAAACAAATTATAAAAATCTTTTAATTATTATTGATGTTGTTATATTTTTCATTTAATTAAACTGAATCATAGCAACGCGTTGTTGGAAAAAGCTAGTTCAACACAACAATTAATAAAAAAAATTAAACCTTACAAAATTAAAACTCATGCTTTCTTATCTTTTTTGTTGTAAATATGAATTCACTCGGTTTTCACACAAGTCTTAAACTAAATAAACAAAACGTATCGATACTAATTTACGAATCGGATTGTGAGTAAAAAAAATAGTTACGAAAACGCTCATTTACTAATGCTGTTAGAAATATTTCAGTAAACTAGATTAATTCGAATATTATCTGGTCTTAAAACATGAATCTTTTAATTGCGTAGTTGATTGCAATAGATAACCTTAATTCAACTCATTTGCTCTAATAAACGATTTTTTTAAACACACGTTATAATATGTATTTTATGTTAGCATGTATGTGTATATGTGTGTATAGAGTTCAACACAACGTAACCGCACTATTAATTTTTTTTATTATATGTACAGTATAATTCAATTACAATAAATAAAGCATACCTTTTTATGTGTTAACTTTTCTGGCGCCTGCCTTAATAAAGATTTGTGAAAATAATTGTGGTGGTGATTCATTTGAATCACTAGAACTTCACTACAGACATCTATTGGTGAGATGAAAAGAAGCTTTTTATTGAGCAGAAACTCTTTTATTTGTATGTGAGATCCAAATCCTGGATTATAATTAAAAAAAAAACTTGATTTACTGAGTTATAACTTTTAGTTAATTCAGGGTTAAAAACCAAAATAATATCTTGTTCTTCTTCTTTTTCTAACCCTTATCCGCAATATTTAAGGCTAATTCATAAATCCTTGTTTTTTATATGTTCTGCCTTGTTTAGATAAGTAGTTTTCTAACCAATATTATACTTTAAAAGAGAAAATATATTATTTTATCGTACAACATTTCGCTCACTCTTTTCAACAACGTCATATTTAAAAAAAAATTGATTTTTCAGGAGATTGTTTTTAATGTTAAAAAATTTAGTATAATATATATAAAATAAATATCAAACCACTTATTTTATTTTTTACTGTGCAAAACAGATCTTTTTAGATAAAACCTGAATGTTTTTTTCTCCATTTGAAAAATATTTAGTATTTTAAAAAATAATAAAACAGTACCTTTTCTTAAAAATTCAAAAACAACACATTCTGCCCTGTAGCGGGTAAATATTATATTGAGTTAAAAATATGCCGCTTTTGCTGGGATATAGTACATTTTCTGAGCATTCTAAAAACATGCCCAACTGAAAATCGACGATTTTTTAGATATATTATGACGTTGTTGAAAGGAGTGAGCGATGTGTGATGGTCCTCACCAAAATGTTACATTTCCATTATAAATGATTTTAAGTAAACGGGAATTCTAGCTTGTAAAATTGTTAAGTATTGGTGCGGTTTAATGATTTCATATTAGTTTAATACAGGATTGGTCCCATTTTTCGCAACATCAATTAAAAATTGGATAGAATACAGTAAACAAAACAGATTTGCATTAAAGGATTTTTTGTGCAATATTCGAAATGTAACTTTTTGGTGAAGACCTCCACATGTAATATCGCTCACTCCTTTCAAGAACGTCATAAATCAAAAATCGTCAATTTTTAGTTGTGCATGTTTTAAATGTACTGTATCCCAGCAAAGAGACATATTTTTAACTTAATATTTACCCACTACAGGGCAGAAAGTGTTGTTTTTGCATTTTGGAGAAAAGGTATTATTTAATTTTTTTTTTTAAATAAACTAAATATTTTTCAAATGAAAAAAAAACCTTCAGGTTTCACCTTAAAAGATCTGTTGCGCAGTAAAAAGTTTGATAAGTGGCTTGATATTTATTTTTAATACATTGTATTATATTTTTAAACTTCAAAAACGTTCTCCTGAAAAATCAAGTTTTTTGATTTATGACGTTCTTGAAAGGAGTGAGCGATATGTTATGCACAAATCAGCTACGGCCGTTAATAAAGGGAAAAAATATTTGTTTTCTGTATTCGGATTAATACAAATATTCAGCATGACTTTTTGGTTTCGCGAACTTGTACCAAGTCCCAAGTTTAAGACATTGCGTAACTCTCTTTCGAAATCGTCAAACAATCATCATTTACCAATCATCGCAAAAAATGTGTTTGATCATCGCGAATAAATAATAATTTGATATTTAAACTTAGTCACTTTATTTCTTCATCGGTCAATGTATAAAGATATTTTATTTTAAATAAACAAATGTACTGCGCTCTGTAGCGTGTGGTTCAAGAATGGGGTCAGTATAATTCATTCAGAACGTCAGATCCAAATGTTTGTTACTATTTTTTTAATTGGTTTTTATTCTACTTTTATCAGCTACAGCTACCAACATGGTATTCTTATTATTAAAAATATTATGCCGCAAAATTCTCGTACATAAATAAAAATATAAATGTTCATTTGTTCAAAATCTTAAATCACCTAAATTTATTCACCGATTGTTTTGAAATTTTAACAAAATATCGAGTTTGAAAGTGCGCGTGTTTATATTTCACTGTTTTAAATAAAAAGGTAAATGTCAATTTGTCTAAAATATCAATACTGCAACAGTGTTTTGTCATTTAAAAACAGTTTTTTTCTAACTTCAATGGCAGTGTCATCTGTTCAATGTAACAGCCCCACACACCATACTAAATATTGCTCATGGCGAACAGCATGCTTTTTTACAGCTGTTGCGTCATACAGCATTTTTAATGTTTTTAATTCCATTGTTTCATAGATTTTTCATATTTTCATTGCATATCAGAAAAATGATGGTCCTATTTTCTTTCTTTTTCGTTTAACCAGGCTTATCCACAGCAACGGGTGCCCGGATACAACTAGCTTACAGTTTAATCACACATTAAAATAGTGAAAAATACTTCAAGGGATTATACTACAAATCAATTCATACTATCCACCCTATGACTCCTTCAAAAATACCGCTAAATTACTGGTAATAACCGGTATTAACTTCATAATTTACGGATACATAGTATTCCCATGTAAAAAAAACATTAGCATATATTGCATCCCCGACGATTACTGACTTATAGTTTTTAAATTGAAATATCAATATATATTTATCAAACATTATTTTTATGTTTTTTTTTTCATTTACGAAATTTTTACTATATCAAACATGAAATATGGTCATAACAATTAAAATAAGTAGTACAGGATAACATATCTACATATTTCCTGTAGTAAAATTGCTGAAGTTGTAAAATTTTCGTATTGTTGTAGGATGTTTCGTAGTGCTTTATTTTTAAAAAATCCAGTATTCAAAATAAATTATTTAAAAACTTAAATTCATTTATAAACATAATATTTAAAACAGCAAACATTATATGACTTATTAAGTTATAAAGGAAACGGTTTTTGAGAAAATAAATATTCCAACGAACTCATAATTTCTTCGTTTCAAACCTAATGAAGACGCATTATACGGTAAATCATAACCTAATTTTCTCTAGACCTAGGTGACATTTGATGTAATTGAATTTTTCGCTCAAAATACCGCTTTTGTATTTAAAAATATAATCTAAGATATAATATAAAATATAATTAAAAAAATATATATTTTAAAGGGTTAAATTTAAAAAATACAAGAAAATAGTTAGTAAATGTTAAGGAGTTTAAACAAATTAAAACAATATTGTTTATATATTTTTTCTTCAATAAGTCAAATTCCAATACAAATGTATTTATTGCGTATTCCCCATAAGTATATATATATATATATATATATATATATATATATATATATATATATATATATATATATATATATATATATATATATATATATATATATATATATATATATATATATATATATATATATATATATATAAAAATATATATATATATATATATATATATATATATATATATATATATATATATATATATATTATATATATATATACACATATTTATATATTTATATATATATATATATATATATATATATATATATATATATATATATATATATATATATATATATATATATATATATATATATATATATATGTATATATATATATATATATACACACACACAAACCTTTGTAAAATGTAAGTGTTTTATACATTTCTCTCATTATCGTATGTGAGGTACGTTCAGTGGTAATTACAAAGTTACTTTTTGAATTTTTTACCTTCTTAAATATATTACGACCCGCTCGGCCTTGGAGCTCGACTTCCTCGCGCTTTAATGGTTTACCTAATTGCCAAAATTCTTGAATAGGAAGTCTGCCGAGTCCCATTCTAATTCCGGAAATGAAAAGGATTCTCTCACACATTTCCAACAGATAAAAAAAACACAATGTACATGGCATTATGTGTCGTTCATTGTTTCCGACATTGCTAGCAAAATGCGTGAATATTGAGAGAAATCAAATGAAATCGCCGCCTCCTTTGAACTGTGAGAACATCTTCAAATTGCGAATAAGTGATGTAATATTATTCCTTCCGCTTTTCCTTGCTCCGTGTGGATTACATAAAATTATCTCGTTCATCTTAACTACCGATTTATTTACATTCTGTTACTTCAGTTTCGATTGGCAGTTGAGATAATGTTGGTACTGCATATTAAAATCCATATTTTACAAAATTGGCGGATAATAGGTCTATTTTTTGTTTGGATGTTTTTATTTTAAAATTCTACTTCAACTCAATCCATTCCTACGAGACACACAATATGACACTTTTTCTAATAAATTTAGATTTTTTGAAGGTCCTGTCCTTTTTTATATTATTAATAAGCCTCCTCTCGTTTACGAGTGATTATCCTATTCTTGAAAAAAAAACTAAATTCTAAAAATGAATTAATAGGACTTATATAGGATTTATAGAATCATAAAATCAAGTAGTTTTATGTTCAATTATGGTAAAATGATGAACATTACACAGTTTGTAAAGAGATCGTTTAAAACAGACGATGATAAGTCGCAAGCTCTGTAAATTACCAAACTTCCATATTTCTCTTCAAAAATATTCGTTTTTATCTTTGTGATATGATACAAAAATCTTGATAACAATAAAATAAATTAAATCTGGTATTCATGTACAAATTACGTACTTAAAGTATTGTTATAAGTTAAAAACTTTATTTCTATGAAAATTGAGTATTTCGGCTTAACACAGGTTAAATGCTATATAAAAAATATTTAAAATAAAAAAGACCAAGAAACTTTGTTACTCTATTATGTCTGACGCTTTAAGGTCATACTTTCTTCCTTTTTTGGCCATCTTTTTTTTAAATTGTTACCGCTGGATTGTTTTATGTGAATCATGTAAATGCAAATACAGGGTGGCGCAATGGGTTTTGTTGGTTTTTAGAGTGTTATTATAGATGTATTTATGAAAAGACCAAGGTTAAAAAACATATATTTTTATGACATTTACAATGCAGTTTTATAATGGGAATTGTTTTTTTCAAAATAACGTATTTTGAATGGCCACAACGTTTTGCTAAGCAGTGTTGATGTCGTGATTGAAAATTCTTTGTAACTCATAGCAGCATATTTTGTTCAATAACAATTGAAATACCCTTTATTAAAAAAATCTAAAATGAAAATTTAACTTTGTTTTAAAATCGCATCAAAACAAAGTTACACTTTAATAATAAAATGGAAATTCACAAAGTTAGTGCTTCAAAATAAGGTGTTTTTTTTTATAAATTATATTAAACAAAAATATTTTAAATTATATTAATATTTTAGATTAAAATTAATAATATTTTTATTTTTTTTGTGTGAAATATTAAATAAAAACAAATGACCACAACAATTATTAAAAAAGATGTATTGAGATTGTTTGAGCATGTGAATCAAACGAGTGAACAAAGAACAGAAATGTGGTAAGTGATAGAAGCAGAGGAAGACAGAAAAAAAACTTTGCATTATCAACTTTTCAAAATAGTTAGGCATGACCAAGTCAGGAGTTGGAATAATCGGCGAGTATGTATAAGGAGATGCATGAATGTGGAAGAGGCAATATTTTTTTGGAAAGTCAGATCGGTATGGCGTTCTATTCTCTCTGGCTCCCCTGATAGAGAGTGGTAAGATAGTTAGTTAGTTAAATGTTAATTAAAATTGGGGTTTGTAGGAAAGTTTAGTTCAATAACGCACGATTAATATATTACAAACAATTAAATCATATTTTAATTTGATTCGAGGAAACTGTATAACACAAGCCACTGCGATATACAATAGTAATACAACAATTTATGGGTATTTATGTAATAATATAGCGATTGGAATATATTATAGAGCATTTTGAAAGAGCTAATCCAAATTCGATGTAAATTATATCGTATCATTTGAGCATCAACCGTTATTTACTGGTTGGTACACGTAAATATATCGCTTTTAAAGCCATAATCTTCATAATTTCTCTTGACCAATATTGCGTAAGTAACGTTAAGTAAATCAATCCTACTTGCAAGCAAGTATTGGAATGAGTTTTATTATGTGGTAAGCAATGTTAAACCTGTTACTAATATTATGTTACCTTAGAAAACATCATTCGTAAGAAGAAATTATAAATGTCTTACTTCGCAATTTCTAAGCTCAAACCATTCTCGATATTGCTAATAGTTCTATGTATGTTATACCACTTTTTATATTTATTTTGCATTTTTTATCCCCAAATTTCAACACGAATGAATAATTACAAAAGTAGATTGAGTAACTAGTATGCAATGTTATTATTTAACTGCACATATGCATATTTTTTGCTACTGCCAGCTTTGCAATAATCTACATAATATTGGGTGAAATAAAATTTACATTTTAATTGTGTCACTAATTTTGTGAGTGAAATACAAGTAAATAAAAAAGTGATTATAACAATTATTTAACAAAAGCGAGATCTACCCGATCACAGTTTGGTGTGACTCAATATAAAAAAATGAGGAATATTGTGAAGTAATGAAAACATTTCAAATCTATGGAACAATACAATTGAAAACATTGAAAATCTTACGTAACAGAGCCAGTCAAGAAGCATGTTGCCATTAAGGTGAACAAATATATTTTTTAAAAACATATTATTACCCGTGAATAATTTTAGAATATTGAAGATTCAGAACAAAGGAACAATAGTATTTTTATTTTAACGATAGACAAAAAGCACGCGCGTATTCGAATGCAACGTTGTGTCAAAATGTCCAAGCAATCGGTAAATAACATTTATAGATTTTGAACAAACTATCTATTTTTATAAATTCGATATACCATACGATATTACAATAAAAAAAAAATTGGATAATTTGCATGGCGCCATTTTCGTAAGGTACTACCTCGAAAGCGCTGTCGTTCTTAAAAATATACAATTAAGGATTAAGGATATTATCAAGTTATTCTAATGTACCTATACAATCACTAATGTAGAGTAATTATATACTAATATTACTAACATTAAATAAGCAATAATTACTAACCACAAAGTAAATAATTTTGTTATTAAAACTGCAAATAATAATGAATCAAAATCATTTATCTGCTATATAATTGATCATGGCAAAAGGATAGATTTTTTATTTATTGATTTGGCGTTTAATTTGTAGAACTCTATTTTGATTTATGTATTGATTTTTAAATCACACAGATTTTTTTGAGTCTACTAAGTTGTATTTTATTAAAAAACACAAAAATTAATATTGTGACAATTGTGTCGCCTAGTTATGGCATTTTCAAACGAATGCAAACATTCGTTTGAAAATGACATAACTAGGTGAAAAAATTGTCACAATATAATTTTTTTGTGTTTTTTAATAAAATACTACTTAGTAGACTCAAAAAATCGGTGTTTGATTTTTTGAGTCTACTAAGAAATTTTTTGAAAAATCAAAACGTAGATTTTTTATCCTTGTTATCGTTTATAAATCAAATTCATTCTGCATGTCTTATGATTATGTTTTGGTCAAAATGAAAGACCTCAATCCACAGTGATTGTACAACACACAAAAGGTACGCGTGTTCTGGCGCGTACGGCGTTTCCTGGGTTACAAAACAAAGTAACTCTTGTCGAAATGCACGTATGTGTGAATGTATGATGAAAATGATAAAAAAGAAATATATGAAAAGAAGGTCAGAAATCTGTAATTACCCCGGTGATGAAACGAGATCGAGTGAAGCCACTAAATAGGCGCGTACTGAATAACAAGAATTTATCCTTGTATTTTCTTTCAAGCTAATTAAGTATTGCGGATAACAATAATTAAAGCTTCCTTTTGAAGCTTCCATTACTACCTGTATTAACAGGTATTGTACACAAAATTACAATTTCGATAGCAAGAAATCACGAACATATCCAGTTGATTTGTAATTTGTTCGTTTAATGTTATAGTATATTATAAATAATATCGAAAAATATTTATTAACCAATTTATTTGACAGCTATGTCATATTAAATGAACAAATTGATACCATAAGACTGTTTTCTGTTGGCAATTTGAAGATTTCTGACATATTTACTTTTATAAATATACATTTTTATGTTTAAATATTGATTTACTGGTTTAGAATGAGGTCATAAAAACAGTAATTTCAAAGATTGATTTATTTTTACCTTTGTCTAAAAGTGGATTAATAAATAAATTTTAATGAAACCGTTTTTAGAGCATGTTTGAAATAACGATGAAGTGGGGGAAAAATAACAACAATTTCAGTTGGGTTGGTTCGGAATGCGAGGCATTCGTGTATTTATTACATGTTTTTCCCAATCACAATTCAGGTACTTTTGCATGACTGCGAAAACATTAATTAACAAAAAATAAAACTTAAAAATAAAACGGGCGTTGGTATATTTTCGAGTGCGTAACTTATTAACTAAATAATGGTGATTGGTTTTTCGGCATCGCTCCGCAGTTCCCAAGGCAAGAGCTCCAAACAATCTTCCAGTCCCGGTATGTGGGAGAGGAACTATAATCTCTGAGCCGTCGGCAGGAGGAACGTTAAGAGCGATGCTGTGTCCAAATTATAATATCACATTCATGAAATCATCTACTTCCTACTTTAGTAGCTTCCATGATGATCACTAAAGTCGTAGCTGCTCTCGCCGTAGTCGTGGTGGTCGTGCTCCACGTGGACTGGGTAGGGGACCTTCACCGGGTAGGGGACGTGCTTCTCCACGGTGTATGGCACTGGCTTCTCTATGTGGACCGGGTACGGCCTGTCCACGGGCACCTTCACGGGGTAGGGCACCAGCTTCTCCACCGGGTACGGGACTCGCTTCTCCACCGGGTACGGGGCTGGGTAGGGGACCTTGACCGGGTAGGGCACCGGCTTGTCTACGTGGACTGGGTAAGGACGGTCTACGTGCACCTTGACTGGGTACGGGACGGGTTTCTCTACGGGGTACGGGACGGGTTTCTCAACTTCTACGGGGTAGGGTTTGGCTACATGCACGGGATAGGGCCTGTCGACATGTACCTTGACTGGGTATGGCACCTCCTTGATGACCGGGTAGGGTTGGGGTACATGCACGGGGACCTTCACCGGGTAAGGAACCTTCTTTTCTACTGGGTAGGGAGCTGGTACGGGTACCTTGACTTCGTAAGGGATGTGTTTTTCTACTGGATAAGGTTGTGGAATGTATACTTTAACCGGGACGGGTCTATCTACGTGCACTTTGACTGGGTATGGGACGTGTTTCTCAACTGGATAAGGTTGGGGCACATGAACGGGAATCTTGACGATTTCTTTAACTGGGTATGGGACGTGCTTGACTACTGGGTAGGGTTGGGGTACTGGTACCTTTACTGGGTATGGAATGTGCTTTTCTACTGGGTAGGGAATGTGTTTTTCTACTGGGTAGGGAATCTTGACTTTCTTAACAACAGTCAACGTTTTGTGGACGTCTTCGTGTCCCCAGTCAGAGCCCAGGGAGAAGCCGGAGTCATGGCCGAAAGAGCCACCGTAGCTTCCTCCATATCCGCCGCCGAAACTGTCTCCAGATGACCAGCCGTGGCCTCCGTAGTTGCCAAAGTCTCCGAAGAGTCCTCTCTTCTCGTGTTTCTTGTCAGCTCCGACCCCCTTGGTGTCCGCTTCCTTTACAGCTTCGACAGGTTTCTTCTCTTCTTCTTTTCCCTGTACGCCCAATATGGCCAACACCACAAGAGTGGCCACAAGCTGTAAAAAACACACAACAATAATTAGTTACTGTAATTAATCTCAATTATAGCATATTCATGAATCTTATTTTAAGTCTTTCAAGATTCAACCACTTATTCTTTTTAATCACTTTTATAGCACAAGAGTTCATAACACTGGTGAAAAAAACACTTATAATATCGTAGATGAATCACATTTGAAAAAAAACTCGTATTACTTTATTATTTTTTACACAAAACTGTATTTGTATTATGTTATCAAATTGATTTGATTTGAATAAATGCAAAATGCAAAGAACCCACCGTGATCTTCATGGTGCTTCTCTTATTGGCAGCACTGAAGGCAGTGAGTTTCCGAACGTGAATATACCTTCAATGCCCAGCGGTCTCCTTTATATACTGAATCAAAACGAGAAACCCCCAGATACACTTTCGCTCGCTCGTTGGATACGTCTCGTAACCGACATAACCCGACTGGTTTAGCCTCACATCGTAATCGGAAGGCGGCAGGAGAAATCCGAGCAGGCTGCGTTTGGAATGCAAGTCGCAATAGCCAAAACCGCGGAAATTTGCGTACACTGCAGTCACACATCCGTATCCGAAGACTTTTCATGCATTGCGAGAGATTGAGGGTACCAACATACCTGTTGATTTTCGCCATTTAGAGCGACGTCTATAGCTTTGTTCGGTTTTCCAGCCAAGGATAACGATCACATAGTTATGTAAAGTAAGGCCCTGATTGGTCAGAACTAAAGTGGGTGGCACAGTGTTCGAGTTTCCTCCGTAGGTACCTTTCGACCTCATACTAGCCTGCAGTGCTCGAAAAGTTTATCTTCTAAAGCTTGGTATACATTATTAACCAGGAAAATTAACTAGAACTAACTGGAAACATTAACTAGGAAATTTAAAATAAAATAAAACTGTAAAAATCTCTCATGTCGCTCACTCCTTTCAAGAACGTCATAAATAAAAAAAAACTTGATTTTTCAGGAGAGCGTTTTTAAAGTTTAAAAATATAATACAATGTATTAAATATAAATATCAAGCTACTTATTGAACTTTTTACTGTGCAACAGATCTTTTTAGGTAAAACCTGAAGGTTTTTTCTCCATTTGAAAAATATTAAGTATGTTTAAAAAAATAATTAAACAATACCTTTTCTTCAAAATGCAAAAACAACACATTCTGCCATGTATCGGGCAAATATTAAGTTTAAAATATGCCACTTTTTCTAGGATATAGTACATTTTCTGGGCATTCCGAAAACGTGCACAACTGAAAATTGACGATTTTTGATTTATGACGTTCTTGAAAGGAGTGAGCGATGTATCCTTGGCTTGCACATACACACACAGTGGGTTGTTCAGTTACAATAAATTCAAATTGCATTTAATCTCATATTTCTACAATAAAAAAAAAACATTTAGTGAATATTCATAGTACGTTACATTTAGTAAATAATTTTCTTCGTCGTGGAAAAGATGTAAATTTTTAGAGTGATACAATGGTTACCTACACTGCATTAATAAAAAGAATGCATAACATTTCTCATTCGTATAAAAACTCATATAATTACTTTTTTACTTTTTTAATCGAATAATTCAATTTAAACCCCGTCATGTCCGCCTCTGTAGTGTAATGATCAGCACGCTCGGCTACCGTTCTGGAGGTCCCGGGTTCGATTCCTAAGGGGGGTAAAATAAATACAAGTGATTTTTTCACTGTAATATTTATTCAATATTACCTTGGACGGCACCTGAAGCGGAGGGCTGATCACCTTTCCTTCATGTGTAAAACGATCAAGATAACACTGCGTTTATATGACGCAGTGCCCTATGCACCATTGGGTGCGGATGAGGATTTAAAAAAAATATCCCGTCATTGTTTAATACTTTAAGGCCAAAACCCTAGAAAACTAACAATTATTTAAAATCTATAGAGTTCCACGTTTTTTATTGTTTTTATTATTTTATTTTATTTTTTTATTTTTATCATATTTCAAGTATTCAAAAACGAACAAAGTAAACAAAATCACACAAATTAAAATGTTTACATGGATGATCTTTGTGTCAGAAATACACTTTTCAATCATTTTCTATTTAATTTAATAAAGAAACTCTTGTATTTCTTTACTTTTTTACGTTTATTTATTTATAAGAAAATTTTCTTTGTCTTTCTAATGAATATTAACATTTTTTGTTAACATTTTAATGAATATTTCCTTTCTTCAATTAGAACAATGCAACCGCAATCTTTGTTCTCAAAATTTATGTTCATTCCGCAGAACATATATTTAATTGTTTACATAGTTGCATATCAAAATATAATAATATATAAGTGCTTTGTATGTAGCAAAAAATCACGTTTATTGTTTTATTACACCATTAGCATGATTTGCTGTATGATAAGTTCTTTGCGTGAGCTTCTTAATAGGGTAACGGTTCCTAATACCGTGCTTTATGAACATTTATATAGTTCAGTAAAATTTTAATAAAAGTTCGAAAATGTTCAATGATTAATAAAAAAAATCCTTAGATACTTGTACATATACCGTCCTTCAAAGTAAAAAAAAAATACTTGCAAATTTAAAAAATAATTCCGTAGATATCAAATGGAAAAAAAAAATTGGCATTTTATAAACTCTATCAAATCATAGTTAGTTTTGTAAAATATTGTATTTTATGTATATTTTATCCTTGTGTTTCCAACCATAATATATGGGAGTGGAGCATGGAGCTTACAAAAAAGGTTGAAAGTAATGTGCAAACGAAATGCGATCTCTCACACAAATGTGTTGAAAACGATGTTTGACATAAAAGGCTAAATTAAGCATTATCGACAACGTTAGGAAAGGTGTTTTGTGATGGTTTGGCCATGTGGAACGCATGAGTGACTAAAGAATACTATAAAAAAATTGATTAGGCTCATGTAGTTGGAAATAAAATCTGAGGAGGAAGAGGAAGACCGAGAAAAAATTGGCATGATAAAATATTTTATTACTTGAAAGCACTGAGGTCAGGAGTCGGAATAATCGGCGGGTATTTATGACGAGATGCAGGATTGTGCATCAGTTGCAAAGAAAAACTGGTGTAGGGTTCGACTCCCTCTGTCTATCCTTTTGGAGAAACGGCGTAATGGTTAGTTAGTTAGTTATTTTAGTTAGCTATATTTATATTGAAGCGGGGGGCTGATCACCTTTCCTTCATGTGTAAACGATCAAGATAACACTGCGTTTATATAAAGCAGTGCCCTATGCACCATTGGGGTGCGGATAAGGGTTTTATATATATATATATATATTTATAGCTGTAAATATTGAAATAAAACAGCATAACGTAAACGACATGTTTGATTTTTTATTTGCTAATTTTTTTATCATTATATGAACATGCTTGAATTTTATGACTAAAATTCTCCTTCCTGCGAAATCTATTTTTTATACCATACCCTGACCCTTTTACCCCCTTCCTCACACACATACACACTCCCACACTTTTATATTATTTTATTTTTTTATCTCTTAATGTTTTTGATAGTTATAACATAAATGTGGAATCGTGTAATTGGCTTTATTTTAATTAATGTAAGTATTTTTTAATATACACTTCTTTTAAATATAAAGCTGTACAATTCCCGAACAAATAAAAGAAAAATGCTTTAAAAAATAAAATAAAAATTGAACATTGAAACACTGCAGTGATGAGATTATTATCAGTAAGAGAGTTGCACTTACTGAGAGTTATCAATGTTACTATAAATATGCGTCGATATTAAGCCCAATTATCGGTGAATGTTGATTTTCTAATTCATTAACTGCAGCCCTCATTATTTTTAATAACTTCATGTAGGTATACAAAAACAAATGAAGTACAAAGCATATGCAATCCTTTTGTTGTCTTGTTTCACCGAAATCCAGTGACCGTGACAGAAACTGAATTCCTTACGTTATTATTAGGATGTCAAATTAGCTCTATATTTTTTGATGACGAAATATTTTACTTTAATGAGTCGTCTACTCATTTCATATTCCAACAAATTGTATTAACCTATTTTCAGTAATTTATTGCGGTACTTGAACTTGTCTCGCTATAGTCAATATTATTATTTAAAAATAATATCTTTTCATTAAAGTGAATTAAATTAAGAGGAAATTGCTTTAAACATTGAAAGCATTAACTTTCTGGATCATATTGATATATTATTTTGAGAAATATTCACTCATATTTTTACTAACAACCAACTAGTTTCTGCAACAACCTGTTGCTCTCTTCAGGGTTTAATTTATGAGTCATAACTTAAGCCCTGAAGAGGGCAACAGGTTGTTGCCGAAACTAGTTGGTTGTTAATAAAAATGTGAGTGGATAAAAAAACAAAGTATTTTTATTTCTCAAAATAATATAAAAGGAAATTAGCAGGCGACTTCATTAATTGATTCGGCAGTCACATTGTGATGATATTTATCAATTATTAATTTTTATTTTCAAATTGTCAAAATAAATATGGGTGATTTTGACTCTCATACTTATTTAATATCACCGATTATCATACTGGTACAGAAAGCGCAGTGCTGATCACCTTGCCTTCATGCAATTAACGATCAAGATATTCAGTGCTCTATGCATCAATGGGTGCGGATTAGGGATTTAAAAAGATTGACATGGTTAACGGTAATTAAATACCAATGTTACTTTCAAACTTTTGCGACACGTATTTCTTTGCATTCTGAGTGAAGTATGGAGTTGGAAAAAAAAGGATGAAAGCAGACAAAATGCAGTCGAAATGCGATCACTCATAAGAATATGTGGCAAAACGTAAAAGAAGTCGTAATAATCGACGAGTATGTATGAAAAGATACACGAATGTGGGACAGGCGAAGATTGTTTGCAAAAAGAAGTGGCATTCTATGCTCTCTCTGCCTACCCTTGCGGAGAAGCGGTGTGATAATTGGCTAGTTTTAAAATTACCCCACAGTGAGTTATTCCACATTTAGTATCCCAAACAAAGCAATACGAACTCGTCATATTTTAAGCATTTATCAACGCCATACCCACGTATAAACCATTGATTTATGGAGTTCTCGCCATTGACCTTAGATTTGATCACCAGATATAATAGACATCCTTTTTGGGAAAAAAATCAATTACACGGTTTATTCTTTTGTCTTCCAATGATTGTCTCCTTGGAGGTACACAAAAAGGTAACTATCCGAGCTGTTGTTATGATTTATTTTCGTATCGCGTTCACAATGTCCGCTCGTTTTACTTTTGACATACTTACATAAATACAATAATTCTTATTTAAAACGTCTATTACAAATTTAACATAGATTATAACATATGTTGTGCATGCCTATAATATGGTAACAATTTATAATCGTTTGTGTGCTGTTTTGTAAAAGTTATGCTTTATTGCGATGCAATAACTAACGCATCATTGGTTACAAAAGTAAATTTTGCAGTGGCGTAGTATTAAGAAGAAGTGATAGAATAAAAACCAGAACCAAATGAAAATATTTTTTAAAAGCAAAATCCGTTAAAAAAAATACGAAAAATAATTGTTAATCCAAATAAAGCTCTTTAAAATAATTTGAAAAATCCGTCTGATTACAAATACTACAAATAAAACTACAAATTTATATGTTATTTTTAAATATGCTTTTAAATACTTGTTGGTAACAATTTATTCTAACCCTTATCCACACCTAATGGTGCACAGGGTAATGCAGTGTATTCATATTGATCATTACTTACACGAAGGCAACGCTTTAGGTACCGGTCCAGGGTAGTATTAAAATAAGTATTAAAGTTATAAGCCTCAAATATTTACTATGACTTCTCCTGAGAATTCAACCCGGGGTCTACAGAACGGTTGCTAAACGCGCTTACTATCACACTACGGAGGCTCATAAACATATGATATAAATTCAGTAATTAAAAAATATCCATGCTGTCATTCTGTCACATATATCATATTTAAGGTCCTGCCCTGAATTATCAATGATATGGAATATGATAGGCGGCGTGGCTTAGTTGGGTAGACACTCAACTGTGAAACTTGTGACAGGGGTTTAATTGCCCGTCAATTAAAAAAAGAATTCTAGAAAAAAATCTGATATATTTTACACACATACCTTACCTACTTATTTTACATTATTACCCATAGAAAAGCCTCTAAAAATGCCATTCAAATATTTACTTGCGTACATAAAAATGTATCTACTGATTTTTCTTCTTTGAATACACAGTTATTTTTTTTGCTTCGATTATCACGCACGCCTCTGCTTTGTATGTGGTTACTTAACCCCATCATTACTTTTTGTAGGCGTTGGTTGTTTCTGTTATGTAATATTGCTCTTCTTTATGAAAGGCTCTCACCGCGAGTTTATCGATTGTTTTTTTCACTTTATTTTCCCACTGAAGTTGCTGACCTTATTGCATTAGTAACGTTCGTAGTGGTTCAAATAACGCAATACTCATAAAAATAATACAAAAAATTAATTAAATTTCCCAAATGCATTAAAAACAACTGTAATGGATAGCAGATTAGTGTATTATACTTCAAGTTGATTCGACGAAGTCTTTATTTAAAATTCTCTTTTTATAACATGTGAAAAAACATTTGACTTTATTTGTATTTATCTTGCAAAGATGAAAACCTATTTTTGCATAAATAACGATTTAATATTCTGTCCAAATTATGATATATTTATTTACATTAATTGATTGGAGAAATAAAAAAATGGTTTCTATAAATGTAAAACAGTGACAATTATTAATTTAAAGGAAAATATCTAATAATTTTACTCCTTTTCCCTATTAAATCGTCTTTACAAGTATTCATGAGCAAAATATACATGTCAACAAACGAAATTGATTCCATATTCTGAAATAAAAGAGAATTCTCCTCATTCCTGAACAAATCCTGAAAAACTTCTAACAACTTGTAACAATCTTTGGTCGGATTAAATTCCCGCGGTTTGTAAAAGTTTCATGATTTTAGCACAAATATTTTATAACATAAAAAAATACATTTATTTTCCTGCCGATAAAACTAACTAAAACATATTGATTTCGTATTTGCTTCAAGGAAAAACATAAAGAAAAACACGTGTATAAGACTAATTTGGACCACTTAACGCTAATCTTTACAAAAATCAATAATCAAGAATAAATCAGCAATCATAAAGCACTTGAAAAATATTACACAAACATTTAGGTATAAATGATCATAAAAAGGTGTTTATGTACCGCATAATAAAAAAAAATACCCGTTGTTTGTGGCATGTATGACTAGCTTCGAAAACATGAAATTTTTTTCAACAGGCGAAAATGCAAAATGTTTAACTCAAACATATGCGAAAATGCATATAAATTTTGTGTTTTCAACTGTTGGATGTTAGCATGTGCAGTTCTCAAAACTAGTTGTGTTGTCATTAATAAACTCAAAGTTTGTATACAGGTGTTATATTTTTGCATTTTAATAATAGATTTTGATCATAAAATACCTAATAAAGTCCGTTTTAAAACGGATTACATATATCTACCCTTGCGCGACAGTCAATAATACAATATTATTTATTCCTAAGTGAGCTGGATTGATAATATACTAAGCAAATAAATAAAATAGAGAATCCAGAAAAAATAAATATAATTTCAATGAAAATATGATTTTGCTCAAATATCTCCCTGTGTGATCGAAGCTTTAGCATAAAGGTTGCAGAGTTTAACGTAAACGATTTGCTCGCTGATTGGTACTGAGCTGATGATATAAGAGCATTTCTTTCCTTAATTCGACAGGTATAAATACGAGTTAGCAGCTTTGTAATGCGATCAGCAACATGCACTGACCGGTAAGAGTAGAAATGTAACTATATATGTATGCGAGTACGTATGCACCTGTACCTCTGTATCCGTAGAGGCATTCTACAACTTTTCTGCCAGAAAAAGTTGCTGCACTCGAGCAAATAAGGGATTTTATTTCCTTACTTATTTTTTTCCGTCATTTACAACAAACACGCTCAACAAAATATTTTATAACGCAAGAAAAAATACTGTTTCAAACACAATTATAATTGAACTTCTCGATGAAACCGTTTATCCAAAAATTACCATATATATGGGTTTAAAATTATATATAAAACTTCCATATACGGTATTTTTTACAATTAAAATTTTAAAGTACATGCAATACACTACTTTTCCTCATAAATCGATTTATTAACATCAATGTTTCATTATATTTAAGTTTTCTACCGGCAGTTCTTTGTGGAACTGCATTTTATATATTATAATAACAACTTTTTGTTTTTTTCCGCATTTTTCCGGATTTTTATTTTATTTATTTGACCAGTTACCGGGTTTTGTCATACCAGATAACATTGGGTAATATATCCAAAATTAAACACGGTTAGTGGATTGAATTCTACTTTTTTACATATGTGACGCGTTTCGTCTTATTAGGACATTATCATACAATTAATCATTTATTTTTTCTCTCTTTTTTGTGTGTAGGTTAAAATGGATAAAAACAATTAAAAAATGTATGTAAAAAGAACTCCACCGACAAGACACACAAGATGGCTTGGTGGGTCTCTGCAAACATATTTTAAATATGTTTATAATTGTTCTTTAAATTAATGTAGACAATTTATATAAAAAATTTAAAAAAATAAAAAAATCAAAACCGTGCATGCGCAAATGAGTTATTGTGCATATTTAAGTTTACACGTTATTCAGTACTATTATGATACGAGAATCTTTTCATCCCTTGGGACAGTGACAAGACTGACATATATATTATAATATAATAATACATCTCCGTACAATACCGGAACATGTGTAAAAGTGCTTGGCGATAATTCAATGCGTAACGTAATCTGTGATGGAATATATTACAATGTTAGCGCCACTAATACGGACAGTTCACAAACCTGCATACACTAATATGACAAATAAACGCAACTATCTCGAGTAACTCAAAGGTAAATCGTTATTTTTAAATACATTGAAATCAATATATTGCGAAAATATATAATTGCGAAAAACGTCGATAAAGTTGTCGCTCTAATAAAAAATAATAATAAAACCCTTATCCGCACCCCAATGGTGCATAGGGCACTGCTTCATATGAACACAGTGTTATCTTGATCGTTTACACACGAAGGAAAGGTGATCAGCACTCCGCTTCAGGTACCAGTCCAGGGTAATATTGAATAAATATTACAGTGAAAAAATCACTTATATTTATTCGACCCCCCTGGGAATCGAACCCGGGACCTCCAGAACGGTAGCCGAGCGTGCTGACTATTACACTACAGAGGCGGACAAAACAACATAATCGCTCTAAAACAACATAAAATTTTGAATGTTTCTTGAATCGTATTTAAATTAATCTTTTCAGAAAGCCACTGTTTTCGAATGCGTTTTTAGGACAATCCAAAGCGATTAATTGGAGACAATTTTACACGTTGGTTAAGGGAAAATTTCTAAATACATTTTTGAAACATGTATTTTATACACAGTAAGTAAAATTCATTGCCGTCAATTTAAGTCACTGACCGCTATTGAATGAGACGATATCTAATAAGAAAAAAATCTTAGTTATAAATCTTCATCACAAACTTTTCCTTCATGTTCCTTCACTGTGTTACTTTCTCAAGAACGAAAAGTTTTTCTAACATGCTACGGAAGAGTATAAAAATATAACATTATTTACCCATGGTAAAATAATTAAAACTTAGTTAAAGCATTCCAAAGCATGGGGTTTAAATCAAAACTACTGGTTTTAGAAGAGAAAACCTCTCATTGGCAATACTGTCCAAGATAATGCTAGTTAAAGTGGTCTTTAACTATGTGAAGTTATGGTGATTAACCGCGATAGTCTCACAAAACTAAGAAAGGAGTGGAATGTATTTGAGGATATATAACAGATAACATAAAAAGCTCAAGATGAAGGACATTACTGTTGTACGGTGAAGAAAATGGAGAATGGCAGCGATGTTTAGGGCACTCGGGGTCCTCAAATTAGATTGTCACTTGAGCAACGCTTACGTGTACCCTTCAGGGATCTCTCGAATTTATTTTAATAAACACATAATCTTAAAATTCATAAAATCTATCAAATTAAAATTTTTGTTATTACAAAAACATACATTAGAAAATTGATTAATCGATATTGTATTCAAAATCGCATACAGAACTTATTGTATTGTTTACTGATCTTAAGTGAATTTATTTAAAATTTGTGGATTATGCGTAAAAATTTTATGTTATTGCTTGATTCATTTAAAAATTACAATAAAAATATTTAGAATTGAATATCAGCGAGGACGACCGAGGAACTTGGCATGAACAGATATATTAATTACTTAGGTTAGATAAATATATATATATATGTATATATATATATATATATATATATATATATATATATATATATATATATATATAATATATATATATTTATACATAAATATATATATATATATATATATATATATATATATATATATATATATATATATATATATATAAATATATATATATTTATATATATATATATATATATATATATATATATATATATATATATATATATATATATATATATATATATATATATATATATATATATATATATATATATATATATATATATATATATATATATATATATATATATATATATATATATATATATATATATATATATATATATATATATATATATATATATATATATATTCTATATATATATATATATATATATATATATATATATATATATATATATATATATATATATATTTATATATATATTATCAAATAAAAAGGTCAGAAGTTGAAATAATTGACGGGTTTGTATGACAAGATGCATAAATGTTGAGGAGGCGAAGAATTTTTGCAGACAGAGTAGTATGGCGTACTATTATATACCTATTACATACGTACATATATATATATATATATATATATATATATATATATATATATATATATATATATTATATATATATATATATATATATATATATATATATATACATATATATATATATATATAAATATATATATATGTATATATATATATATATATATATATATATATATATATATATATATATATATATATATATATACCCATTATTATATGATCATTTGATCTCTTTTACATTCACCTACATTAAAAGCAGTTGCATTGTATTATATCTGTTTAATAAATTAATGGACATGTTTCCTAACTAAAAAAAACATTTTACTACATACAGCTTCCCATTTTTTCTGAGGCAATCGCATGACATTTTCTTTTCTGTTGAAATAATTATTATTGTAACAAATTCACGCAATTAGTTTTGCAACGCATTATATATAATATACACACTTGTTTTGTAACTGCACACAAGGTTGTTTTGTGAAATAATGATATTTTATTACTAAATGTAATCGTTAATATTGGCTGTACATAGAACATGCTTTCATTACCATCCCTCATTTTCCTCAGATATTATAAAAAAATAATTTTCTTTGCCTTGATTTTCTTTAAAAAATTGAGGCTTCAAAAAGTTCAAACATTTTATCCACCTATTTATTACATTTTTATGTTATTTTAGATACCTATTTCATATATTTAATTCTTAAATTAAAATCCTTTTTTTTTCGAAATATTTTGAAGAATTTTCTCGTCTAAACAAAACTGTGTTATGAAAATTGTTACAAAGATTTTATCAATTAAAAAAATCTTATCATGCTACTCTACGCAAAAGGTTGGTTATCAAGTTAATATTTACTTTGTCTGAAGCCGCTCTTAATAACGGTTCTACTATAGCACTATAAAGTGCTTCAGTTGAACCTCTCTCTCAAGTTTGTAAGCCAGGTTGTATTTCTTTTTTCTATGCCTCGATTACCTTAGTCTTTGCCTCGTAATAAACGTATTATTTCGTATTTCTCTCCCCTCATTTACTATCGAAAATACTCTAACCTTTATTTTATTACAGTATCCTTAATTTTTCTCTCTTTTCCTCTTCCATACATACATTTTACAAATTTTTAAATGCACTATGGAATTCCTTAAATGTTATGTCAAATGTTAGCGCCACTTACATACGGATAGTACGCATACCGGCATACGCTAATGTGATAAATTAATGCGGCTATTTCATGCTATTTTTCGGGTTACATTTCGATTTTTTGTGATAGCTTGGATGAGAAATATTATGATATCGCAAAATTATTATACTTAAATTAAAGTTTTTATTGCTGGTATTTCTTTAAATTAAAGATAAAACACAATAAAAATGAATATTAAATCGAAAATAAGATAAATGTAAGAAAAAAATATTTTTTTTAATAACATGTTCATCACATTTAAAAATTAATCTTTTTTAGTTAATGTTTTACTTAGTAAATACCTTGGTATTTACTAAGTAAAACATTAATTAAAAATGGATAGATTTTATCACAAAGTGACTGCCGAATCAATTAATGAGAATATCTTTTAATCATATTCATTTCATTTCTAATAATTTCTCTTTTTTTTGTTCACAGGTAAGCAAGCATCTTCTTCGAGTATTATTGTGATATGCCTGAAAATGACTGATATTCGTGAGTTTTTAATTAATTATTATATTTCACAACAACAAATAATATAAATTTTCTCAATTTTATGATTTAAAAATACGTACTTTTTTACGGAAATATAAAAAAAAACAGGTTGTAAATTGCAAATAATTCCAGAGAGGCCTACTTTCAATAATTTATTTAATACATTTACGTCGATGTAAAATCTCAATCTATGTAGATGTTATTGATAATGATGCCATATTATATTATACAAGTCGACGTCTGAACGTTAATGGACGGAAAGAAAATAAAAACGTTCTGAATGAAAGTAGAACGCGATAAAGATGAATTTGGGTGTGATCATAAAAGAAACACTCGCTTGGGAAAGCAATCGTGCGAAATATTATTGTAATAACATTTCAAGACGCTGTTTAAATCCAACTGTCAAAATCAAATTTCATAAGAATACATAACCGATTACTTTACACATTTGAAAAAAACGGATAATTGTATTATTTACCTAATATTTTTTATTAATTCAATTCATTCGTAACTGCTGTTTAATTGCTTTTACTGTAATACCACTTATTTTCCAAGTAAAAGTTTATTTTTAAATATCTTCTTACCAGCGGATTTTTTTTGGCTGAAAACAACATTTAATGACTATCAGACACCTATTTAAATATATTTAATTCTTAAAAGAGCCATAGCAATGCTGTGCTGGGTGCAACTTGTGAATGTGAATAAAATAAAATAAAAAAACTAAATAAAAAGTATTAATAAAAAATATACATATATATATATATATATATATATATATATATATATATATATATATATATATATATATATATATATATGTATATTATATATATATATATATATATATATATATATATATATATATATATATATATATATATATATATATATATATATATATATATATATATATATATATATATATATATATATATATATATATATATATATATATATATATATATATATATATATATATATATATATATTATATATATATATATATATATATATATATGTATATTATATATATATATATATATATATATATATATATATATATATATATATATATATATATATATATATATATATATGTATATATATATATATATATATATATATATATATATATATATATATGTATATATATATATATACATGTATATATATATATATATATATATATATATATATATATATATATATATATATATATATACATATATATACACATATATATATATATATATATATATATATATATATATATATATATATATATATATATATATATATATATATATATATATATATAAATATATATATATATGTAATAAAATAACTAGGTACCTACCTATACATTTTATTAAGTACTTACAAAAAGTACCTACATAAAACAGTTCTACCACCAGATGCCGCATGCGTCGCTCAGAATAAAACAAAAGACTTCCGATAATATTATTAACTGTCAGAATCAGATAGATAGATAGATAGATAGATATAAAAATTATTATAAAGATAAATTAAGAATAAACTTTAATTACAAAGCAACACATTGTTTATTTTATTATTATACACCCACTTTACATATTATTTACACTTAATTTTCAAAAGGAAAATATAACCACGTTATAAAACGACAATTTTGTTAATATGGAAATGGATTATGAAACATTAGATGTATTAAAACAATTACTACAATATGTTCGGAGTGAGAGAGAAAAATTAGAAGATGATCAAAGAAAACGATTAGAAGATAGTCAAAGAAGACGTGGAAATTTAAGAACTAGTGATAAAATTAAAAATAAAAATCATGTGAAAAAAATTTCTACAAAATATAAAATAAAATATACTCCAGAAAAGAAGAATTTCGAAGCAGATTGTGTGAGCAGGAATCCAGTATTAGAATCGAAGGAAAATGCAAATGAACAATTAAAAGTTGTAAATTTGGTTAAATTAGAAGATATTTTAAAAGATCAGAATAAAAATGAAGACATACAAATAACACAGAAACAGTGCTTGAAAAATGAAAATAAAAATAAAGTAGAAAAAACTTCTACGAAAGATAAAATAAAATATACTCCAGGAAAGAAGAATTTAGAAGTAGATTGTCTAAGCAGGAATCCAGTATTAAAATCGAATGAAAATGCAGATGAACAATTAAAAGTTGTTAATTTGGTTAAATTAGAAGATATTTTAAAAGATCAGAATAAAAATGAAGACATGCAAATAACACAGAAACAGTGCTTGAAGAATGAAAATAAAAATAAAGTAGAAAAAAATACTACAAAATATAAAACAAAATATACTCCAGGAAAGAAGAATTTAGAAGTAGATTGTCTAAGCAGGAATCCTGTTTTAGAATCGAATGAAAATGCAGATGAACAATTAAAAGTTGTACATTTGGTTATATTAGAAGATATTTTAAGAGATCTGAATAAAAATGAAGGAATTCAAAAGAAAAAAAACAAATGGATTGAAAAAAACTGTGTCTACTTTAAAAGGGTCAAGAAAAAAAAAATACAAAAAAAAAAGAAAGAAAGAAAAAAGAACGGAAAAAAAAGAAAGAAAAAAAACAAGAAAGAAAAAAAAAGAAAAAAAAGAAGGAAAAAAAAGAAAGAAAGAAAAAAAAAAAAAAACTTTATCATATCACTAAACTTATACCAGTCCCTTCACTACAAGAAGATGATCCGGAGGACGAGTGAAAATTTTACTATGAATTTTCATCCCCAAGGGGGGAGATGTAATAAAATAACTAGGTACCTACCTATACATTTTATTAAGTACTTACAAAAAGTACCTACATAAAACAGTTCTACCACCAGATGCCGCATGCGTCGCTCAGAATAAAACAAAAGACTTCCGATAATATTATTAACTGTCAGAATCAGATAGATAGATAGATAGATAGATATAAAAATTATTATAAAGATAAATTAAGAATAAACTTTAATTACAAAGCAACACATTGTTTATTTTATTATTATACACCCACTTTACATATTATTTACACTTAATTTTCAAAAGGAAAATATAACCACGTTATATATATATATATATATATATATATATATATATATATATATATATATATATATATATATATATATATATATACATGTATATACTACTACTACTACTACTACTACCATCACGCCGTTTCCCCGCAGGGGTAGGCAGAGAGGATGGAACGCCACACTCTTCTGTCCTGACATACACTCCTAGCCTCCTTCACATCCATACATCTAGTCATACATGCCCTCCGATTACGCAGACACATGTATATATATATATATATATACATATATATATTTTTTTTTTTAAAAAAACCTAACCATCTTGCAATTAAAACGTTTGTACGCTAAGGCTTCGACCTATATTTTTATATTTTCTTAGACTAGATTTTCGTGATAAAATACCTTCCTTAATAAAATTGTAATTATGAAAAACATACGAATAATTTAACAAATCTTATGCAAATCACTTTGTACATGTTTCCTCAATTTATTTACAATTATTTATGATCAAAGATAAAGCCTAGAATTCACTTTTTAAATGTGTCGGAAACGTTTCACGCCGTTCACTTGAATTTTTAATGATCAATCAATCTAAAATATATTTTTGAACAATCCCTAATTTTAAGAGACCCTTAAATTACAACATTTTTTACGACAGAAAAAGATCAATAATGATCTTAACATTCGTCATTCACTGTATAATACTGTATAATATTGTATAATACCACTTTAAAAAACACTACTTCATGACTATCGCTTTCGGAATAATCATTCTATCATCAGTTCAAATGTAAACTACTATTCTACATATTACTATACCACAAAGTTGACAATGTTTTTAAATAAAATATAATATTAATAATGACGCCTGTCGATAGGCAAACCGTAAAGCAGCGTTGCTCTTAATGGAATACATTGAAAATTGATTATGCCATTAAATAATCGATCATTTTACATCGCGTAATAACTTACTTATATTGTCCGGTCACTGATTATGCCACACGATTGTAATTCACAGCTTTAAAAAAGTTGTCAGTTGACACTTCAACCTCACAACAGTGGATAGGCGATATGGTTGTGACATGCTTAATATAATTTTATTTTAATTTATTGAATAATATCTACATTGAATAATATGTAGCGGAAATTCAGAACAATGATATTATGAGCGTATTGTAATGTATATTATCATTGCCAAGAACTGTAATAGCCCTTTCTAATATTAATAAAGATATTGTAATTATTGTAACCTGTTGAATTGCGTTATCGTAAAAATATTAAACACGCATTATAGCGAACGAATACAAGTCATAATATTGCTGTAACCTTTGTGAAAAAGATCAAATAAACAAAAAAAGTATCAACACACTTCACAGTTTCATAAATTTTTCAATCCTGAATGTCTTTGATAAATAAAACTAAATAATCATACAAAATCGTTGAAATTCGAGTTGAATCGAAGATTTTTGATATTTTTCAGCATAATCCCTGTAAATAACCTCAATTGTTTATTCTTCATTATCTATGTCGAGATGTAAAAAAAGTTTATTGATCAATATTTTTGTACAACTTTAAGGTATATAGCTTCCTGATTTTAATTTAATTTAAACCGATTTTTTTTGCAAAATTTATTACAAGGTTCATTTATGCAAATAGTAGAGTAAACATTAAAAAAACTGTGTAAATTTTACGCGATAGCTTAATATGCCCCTAGCGGCGAAATATGAAACTTATAAAATTAATTAAAATTACGCGCTTATTGCTAGAAGAATTTAACGACTGTTTGTTCAAACACGCACAGTCGAGTCGCGCAAAGCGTACAAAAGTAAAAGTCATTCTAGACTCCGAATGTAGATGGAGGTAACGAAATAAGCCACTGATTCATCATTCCTCATACCTTGTACTTTACGTACATCAACTGTCAATAAAGTAATTATGATGACAAAAATTGCAATAAAAACAAATTTCAATTATCAATCACACACAAGATAGGTACCGTAGTTTTATTAAACTTCGTCGTGTCAAATTTTGTTACTACAATGCATTTTTCTGCCCTATCTGCACCCAATCAAGCAAAGCGGTATTAATTTTACCTTCCAATTTACATAGATGAAGAAGAATATGAAAATCAAGCTATGTATTTACTTTACTTATGACTTGTCATAGGCTGATTTAAGTGATCGCTTTACGTACGTGCAACATTCACAATTCTACCTATGATTGACAACCACACTACTCATTTTTTTGAAACTCTTGCATTTATCATTAATCTCGAGTGTTAATAAATATTTGGACACACTTACATGTTTTCTTATGATTCAAGTTACTTCAATTTCATTTACTTTGCTTACGATCTATCATAGGCTGGTTGAAGTGATCCAATTTTTACATAAAACATTCAACATTCCACCCATGATTGACAACCAAATAAACATAATCAAATTTAGGAACTTGCATAGAACTTGTTTAATTTGATTCTGCAATACTATACTTAAAACATATATGGCTGACTAAGTATTGCACCCATCACTTAGTCAAGCTGGAATCAATTTATTATTATTATTATGTACTTAAATATAGACGTTATCTTATGTAAGAGTTCTCGGTACCATTTATGGCTGAGTTGAGTATCTTTTTATTTAGTTTATACTTTTACAAATAAACTTATGAAAGAGCCCTGTAAATACCCAAACATTCATATTGTTCTTCAAATATGTTATGTTAAATGACTCCTATGTGGAGAAAAACAGATTTCTATATAAATATATGTATGTATATAGACACTCAATATATTTGTGATATTAATCTTTACTATAATAATAATAATCCCTTACCGCACCCCAATGGTGCATAGGGCACTGCTTCATATAAACGCAGTGTTATCTCGATCGATTACACATGAAGGAAAGGTGATCAGCCCTCCACTTCAGGTACCAGTCCAGTGTAATATTGAATAAATATTAGAGTGAAAAAATCACTTATATTTATTAAACTCCACTGGGAATCGAACCCGGGACCTCCAGAACGGTAGGCACGCATGCTGATCATTACACTACGGAGGCAGACTTTATCTTTAACTAAAGATAAACGCAGGGTGATAGTTCTACCCTAGAGATTCTTATATTTAGGGTGGAATATAATATGTAAGTAGAATTCATTTGACGAATTTCAACGAACTCAGAGCAAAGGACTTTACTTATAAAAAGAAAAAGATAAATAAAACTATGAAATAAAAGAGAATATCGAAAATCTATGTGGCATTCCAGATTGCATACTTATATGTTTAAATTTCTTTTAAGAATACAAATCAAAACGTTATAAAAAAAGAGATGGACACAAAAAATGCTAACCTGTATTATGCTTTGAAATAATAATATAATAATAAAACCCTCATCCGCACCTCAATGGTGCATAGGGCACTGCGTCATATAAACGCAGTGTTATCTTGATCGTTTACACATGAAGTAAAGGTGATCAGCCCTCCGCTTCAGGTACCAGTCCAGGGTAATATTGAATAAATATGACAGTGAAAAAATCACTAATATTTATTTAACCCCCCTTGAGAATCGAACCCGGGACCTCTAGAACGGTAGCCAGGCATGCTGACCATAACACTACGGAGGCGGACAAAATTATGCTTTGTAGTAACGGAAAATAAAAAAACAGTTGCTCTTTCTTCATTCTTCAATATCCCAAGGGCACAACTCTCAAATTTGAACTAAGTATGTATGAAACGTACATACGGTGTTTGATATTGATGTTAAGTGCATCGAAACACGTGTCACAATATATTGTAGTTACACAATTAGTGATATCTACCAAGAAAATATTAATTTATAAATAAATAAATACGATTGTACGTATATTTATCAAAGTTTGATGCCAAATTAATAAATGTATTTAAAAATAACCATTTAATGATTGATATAGCCTTTAATGAATATTTTACGGCAAAAATCAACACAATAATGATTCTCATTAAAATGGATTTGTAATTAAAACTTATCAATTATTCTTTTAACGTGGTCAAGTAAATTGATCCTTGATCTTAATAAACAATTAAAATGGAAAATATTTCACATACTAGTTATGATAAGTAAGTGTAATCGGTAAGGTATTTAAAACAGGATATTACTTTTATGATTATCCTAAATCCATTAATCAATTTTGCATAAATAATATGGATTGCGGTGATGATAGATGATGTAGTACTAAATATCAAAACTTAAATATTACAGTATACTTCTAATCGAAACGCATAGTACTTGCTTATTCCAAGTACCTCTTTATAAAATAAAATAACTTTGTTTAAACCACTTTTTATAAAACATTCAATAAAATTAAAGAGTTTATGATATTATTACATTTTGACATCTCAACATAGATGAAAAAGAATATGGTACCTGTCTGTGTTTTATGAAAAAGGTGTTAGAGGCAACCAAAAAAGTTGTGTAAAATAACAGCCAAATAATATAATAATAATAAAACCCTTATCCGCACCCCAAAAGTGCATAGGGCACTGCGTCATATAAACGCAGTGTTATCTTGATCGCTTACACATGAAGGAAAGGTAATCAGCCCTCCGCTTCAGGTACCAGTCCAGGGTAATATTGAATAAATATTACAGTGAAAAAATCACTTATATTTATTTGACCCCCCTGGGAATCGAACCCGGGACCTCCAGAACGGTAGCCGAGCGTGCTGACCATTACACTACGGAGGCAGACAAATAATAAGCTGCTTAAAAATGAAATATCATGTTTTGAGGAGGATGTAAAATAATCCGCTAAATGCGATGTACGTCAAAAAATCAGTAGTGTAACTGTCAATAATGAGTAGAATGCTGAATGATACACGCGTATAAAGTGATCACTTATCTAGCCAATAATAAATTGTAAGTTTTTTTCAAATATCTAGACTTCCATATCTTCTTCATCTGTTTTGAGATATAAAAGTGTAAAAATAACTCCTAATAAGTCGAGAAACCCAGATTTTTGAGACAAGGATTTGGATACACACAAAAATTAAGATATTGGTACTGTGAGGCTATTGTTGCTTTTAAAATTTTATGTATAAAAGTTCTGAATAAGCTTGAATGTACAGGTGTGTGTTAAAATTAATCATCCAATTTGTTTTTAAAGAATTTTTTTACTAAATGAAAAAAAAATAATAATTGAAATCATTATTGATATTTTACAATTTTTTTCTGTTACGTGGAAAATATGATATCCGTTACCTAACGGATATCTACACTGGCGGCAGCCACCTGGCTGCCGCCAGTGTTGATACACATTTGCATCCGTTTTACTAATTTATTAGTATACGGTAGCTGTTTAATTGACAAACGTCAAATATGATTGACGTACGACGCCATTTGCAAAAATTATAACATCTTCCGATCGGATGATTAATTTTGCGTCACCCTGTATATGAGTGATAAAAAATCATTACAAAAATAGACGTAACAAAATATTATATATTATTAAATAATATTGTACGTTAATGAATTTTTGGCGTGAGAAATATTATAATCATTTCGGCAATCGAACAATAGAAAAACAAAAAACAAATAAAACAATTGAATATTATCTTGGCATTTCTGCTGGTTCAATGATTATCGTCAATACGCTGAAATGTATACAATGTAAACAGGTGTATTATTGACACCCGCCCAGTATTGGCATTATGAATAGTTTTTTTTAGTTTATATGAACAATATTGATTGATGTGGAAAAAGGTAATTTTATCGTATAACTTTATAAATTAAAATGTTCAATATATACTATCTATTGATAGATCTTGTAATATAATTATATTTTTATACTAGAGTGAAAAAAACTGTCAAATTTTTTTTGCAAAAAAATACTTGGGTCAATGTGGTAAACAATAATAAATGATTCAAATAAGAAATAAACATTAAATTTTTATATAAAACTTAGTTATATAGGAAAGAATGAAAGGCTCATATAAAGCCATATCGATAAAATTAAGCAAAGTATGTTGAGATGGTTTAAGCGTCTGAAGAAGTAAAACAAATTTAAGAGGCAAATATGTGGTTGGTAATAGAAGAAGAAGAGGAAAACTTGGCATGATCAAGTATTTAAAATACTTTATAGTGATCATGTTAGGGTTCGGAATAATCTGCGGGTATTTATGAGGAGATGCATAAATATGGGAGAGGGGAAAATTGTTTTGCAAGACAGATTGGTGTGGCGTTCTGTTTTCTCTGCCTTCCCCTGCGGAAAAACGGCTTTTATTTATTACTTTTTTACTGGTTGAGTTTTAAATTAACAATAACTGGATAAATCCGCTTAAAGAAATCGTAACCGGGGTCTTTACACAGTATGTTTTTTTTTCTAAAATAGCAAAATAAATATGAATATCGCATGAACATTTTTCCCATACCTCATGATCGTTGTTTTGTTTAATGGAACCAAATCTTTTCCATCTTGAAACTTATACTTTGTGTATTTTATGAATGATTAAATTCTGCAGTAATTACAATTCCCTCATTGTTACAGATAGTACCTACGTATAAGTTGTATGCATAGTGAACAAGTATTCCAATGTCGATGCTTTTTCGCAACATTCATTTTTCATTGTTCCCATAGCATTTTTCTGGGAAAAGTTACACAACACGTACAATACATGTGTGTTGTATTGAAATTATTATTTTTCTGCCGTTTAAATGAATTTAATTGTCTATTCCGAAATATTCAAATCAATAACCATATTATACAAGAACGGAGTCTATTCAAGCCAATATTTACATACAAATCTCACATTAATATATTTATTTTTCAATATTAAAAGCATTGTTAACTTTGTAGTATTGTAATATAATACTTCTTTATCATTCATCGTTTACTTTGTGTAATTTTAAAAATGGTATTACATAAAGTGAAAGATGAATGATAAGGAGAGTGTCATATTGATATAATGCATGTCTACATTTAACTTGAACTTCTTTCTTTGTTGCGATGTAATTTTTCTGATATATTTTCTCTTTTGCTTCGTTACTAATGAAGATTTATCTTTAGGGTATTGTATTTGTTTATTGAGTAAAACCAAAATGATTCGTACGTAAAAAATATTTTATTTGTTTACATCTTAAACATAATGAGATAAACAAAAGCTATTCATATAAATATACAAAAACGTTCGATAATTTTGGCGACGCTTCTTCTTTCTTTGTACCCCTCTACTCGCTATACCGTTGATAGTGGCCGTGAGGGGCAACCGATCCGAAGTATTCTCTAAGATCGTTTGCATAAGATATTCACACTACGACAATCAGTTCTCCGTCCTCAAATGCCCTAAATATAATTACCATTTTTGTCACAATGTTGTTGATGGTCGATGGTCAATCATGATGATGAAATGATTTTGGTTTATTGAACCCTCAGTGACTGTAACTGTAGCTACCTCCTAGACCGCTGAAGTGGCTGTACGAGTCGTGTCCACCGTAGTATTCTTGTTCGTGGCCGTGGTGGTCGTGGCTTTCCACATGGACTGGTACTGGGACCTTGACTGGAACTGGAACTGGCTTCTCCACTGTTACTGGGTAGGGCCTGTCTACGTGTACGGGGTAGGGCCTGTCTACTGGAACCTTCACGGGGTACGGAACGTGCTTCTCCACCGGGTAGGGTACGTGCTTGTACACGGCGTAGGGTTGGGGAACGGCCACCTTGACGTGCACCGGGTAGGGCTTCTCTACCGGGACTGGGTAAGGCCTGTCCACGGGTACGTGAACTGCGTACGGCACGGGCTTCTCGACCGGGTATGGCACTGGAATCCTCTTCTCCACGGGGTAGGGCTGGGGTACGTGGACTGGGTAGGGCCTGTCGACGGGAACCTTGACTGGGTATCCAACGTGCTTGTAGACCGGGTACGGCTGGGGTACGGGAACCTTAACTTCGACCGGGTAAGGGACGGGCTTCTCCACCGGGTAGGGCTGGGGTACAGGCACCTTCACGTGGACGGGGATGTGCTTCTCGACCGGGTAGGGTTGGGGAACGAATACCTTGACTGGGTAAGGCCTATCGACTGGTACATGGACGGGGTAGGGGACCTTCTTTTCGACTGGGTAAGGTTGCGGTACGTGCACGGGTACCTTGACGTATTCCTTGACCGCGTAGGGGACATGCTTGATGACCTCGTAGGGTTGGGGAACTGCCACTTTGACGGGGTATGGAACGTGTTTTTCAACTGGGTATGGGACGTGCTTCTCTACGGGATACGGCACTGGGATACCTTTCAGAAGAGTGATGGTTTTGGTAATGTCAGTATGTCCTCCGATGATGTGTCCCTCGTGTCCACCATACCCTCCGTTCCCGCCATACCCACCGTTCCCGCCATACCCTCCGTGCCCTCCATACCCAACGTGCCCGCCGTATCCTCCATAGCCGGATAGTTCGTGACCTCCATCATACTGGATGTTGGAAATCCCGTGGCTGTAGGCTCCTCCTACCGACCCGTGGCTTCCGATGTACCCGAGGTCGAGTCCGCTGATGCCATATCCGTAGCCCAAGTTCAACAGGCCGCGTTTGTCGAGCTTTTTGTCGAGTGGTTCAGCTTTCTTTCCAACTGATTTTTTCTCATCAGCCGCTACTACGGCGAGTAGCAGGATACTGAAGAATATCTGCAAGTTAAAAAATACGTATTTATAAATAAAATACTTTTTCGATTAACGGCTACAGGAATATGTAGATCAAAATTATGTATGTTCACATTAACAATACTATGGCGCGTTATACATTTTTAATGCTTTACTCTTTTTACACAAAAAGTTTTAATAAAAATAACACCTTTCTAAGATAGTGGTGAATACGTTTCCTCCACACTTCAAAAGGTTTACTCGTATCTTGGGGTTTTTTTCCATTTAAAAAAATATATGTTTTTAATTTTTTTACTAAGCTTCCACTCGTTTACAAGTGATTTTAGCTCTTTTTTGGGTTTTATCTGTATCTTTTGTTTCAATTGCGTTTTATTTAATTATTGAATATCAATATTTTTAATTTTTTAAAGCAATTATTTAAGAATCAAATTATAATTCTTTAAAGTGATGAAGTAAAAGCCCGCAAAACGTATAAATGCTAAATAAATGCACAAATAAAATAAATAATAATCTATCGTGAAAAACATAATAATGTTCTAAATTATAAATACAAAATTCAATAAAATTTCATGAACAGGGATGTTTGTTGAAACAATTATAAAATTAAAAAAAAAGTGACTATTTAATATAAATTTTATCATGTTCTCTTAGTTTATTGAAGACTTAAATAATTTAATTAAAGATGCTCTAATTTTATGTTTACTGTTTTCTCTGAGTTATAAATGTTCACTTATTCAAATTAGTAGGAGAGAATGACGATGTACCCCGATTAGATGTCGCAAATGACACACTTTAGCGAGAAATAAGGATTCAGCTCTCACAATGTAAGAAGGAGAGTAAGTCTCACGACCTGTTGGATAATGCGAGGGAAAAAAGTCGTTGTCGTGAGATCCGAACTACCACCGCAAACTAACCACTGACTTGCGTAACAAATGCAATCAGAAACAATTAGGTACGAGTCGCTCTGGAAATGCTTACTTTACGCAATGCGGTGTGTGCCTTTAAAGGAAATCATTTTCCCATCAAAGGAACGAGTTTCCAACCGATTGAATATAAAACCGCCAGTTTGTTATGACCCAACTGGCATCTTCGGTTGATATCTCGTATTGAAATTGCATACGTATAATTTAACGTAATTACAGGAAAACTGGATTCACGTATAAAAATGTGTTAGCGTTATTCGAGACATTAAAATTGCAAAACGGCGAGCTTTGAAAAATGAAACATTTTGCGTTATTATTTCTGAGAACTACGAAATCTCAAACACATCTGTTGCAAGTGTGGCGTTGACATGTTATTTTTTGTCAATTAATGTTGCGCAATAATTTATATCGTACAATAAACCTTGAGAAATAATATGTGGAAAAGTGTTTGAATCTTTGAAAAATGAAAATGAAAGGTATTGTTCCCACAATGGTGTATGTATTCATATTGTCTCGAGATTGCATAACTCGTATAGCATTTACATGGAGTTCATTTAACATGCTCGCTGATATTTTGTTGACCTTTATTATTGGCGAGAACGCCTCTTTGTATCTAAATTGCAATGATCGATGTGAAAGGGGTTTAATATTCTTCTGTGAATCAACACTTATCGAAAAAAAATCTCCTTCTTTTAAAATATACGCTAAAGAGAATCATTTCAATATTATTGAAAAACGGTTTAAAAACAATTTTAATATTTTTTACCAATATCTCACAAAGATAAAGAAGTCCAAGCTGACGACCTATCAGTGGCTTGTTTAAGTGATTACTTTGTACACTGTAACATTCAAAATTCTACCCATGATTGACAACCACATTACCCAATTTTCGGAAGTTGGATCTACTGCATGTTGCTTTGTCGGCGACATCTATCCAGATCAAATCCAGAATTTGTTAATAAAATTATTGAGAAGTTATGAGAAAAAACTAATTACTTATTTTCTTGAAATAATGAAGAAAGATTGACTGAAAACTTTAATAGAAAAATAATAATGTATTTTAAAATTACGTTTTTTCTTCATATTTTGACCCTCATCTTCACCTTATTGTGCATAGGGCACTTCATAGAATCTTTGTAGTTTCAACTTGATCAATAATCCCATGAAGGCATGGTGATCAGTTTTAAATCCCGTATACTATAAAATAATCAAAAGAGTCAAAAACCTATCTTCCACCTTTATAGTGTAGTGATAATCGCGTTTGAGTACCGCACTGAAGGTTCCAAGTTTAATTCCCAGAGTGCTCAAAATAAACGAAAGATTATTTTCATAGTTAGGCGGAGAAATTTGAAGGATTCGGGCATGTGTTGCGAAAACGCGAGAAAGAAGGCTTAACTGTTTTTTCACTATAAAAATGTTTAAAAGTAGAAGATTTAAAATGTAGCACGATCAAATATATCAAATTTAGATTGAAAGAAAACATGATTTTAAATAGTACTTACAAAAAAATATTATAATTACTTTGTGAACCAACTTTTACTTATTTGATACTCGTAGTTAAAAAATGTGACGTGTTTAACGATGCCCGTTAATTACTAAAAGTAATAACTACCTTTTTAATGAAAATGTAAGACGTAGTTTTATGCAATAGTACAAGAAAATACCATTATTTTTATTTTTTAATTCAAAAGATGTGTTTTACCTCTCTAATTAATGTACTAAAATTTCCATGACACAATATCCTCCGTATTCACATGATATTATATGATATTATGTCAGTAAACCGATAATTATATACTATTACGTGTGATCTTCTCACTACGGGAACTTGAATGAAAGCGAAATTGAATTCACTTTCATTTACAACTTGTTACGCTCCAATAACGGGTACAATTTTCTTCAAACTAGGTTAAATCTCAGATAGCACCACAAACGGTAATAAATTACTCGCGTTTTCCATTCCAACCGACTCCGCCTGCATCTTCTGTTACAGAGATCGCTGGGAATGGACCCCGATACCTGATTAATTGGCAGTTTAAAACGTGCATTCTCGGCAATTCTCACCTACGGCGCTCTATAATTCTCATAGTTAGACTGCGCGTCTACCATTTATCTACTTATTGTTGTCTAGGATTTACGATTTGTGAAATTGGAAATGAAAGAAAGTGAATTTGATAGTGTTATATCTGATTCAAATTTGGTATTCTGCCAAATGGTGTCGATAAATTAGGTGCCAATAGAAATTTGTATCGTAAGGAATGTCAATTTTTTTTCGTAATTTGAAATGAATGCAATTTTCACCATAGTTGCATTTTATTTCCGGTCAAGTTAACATAAAAATAGCTGTGCAATTTCAGATTATAATTTTAAATATATAGATTTCTAACACGCAAATAATATGGATCATCTTACTTTTATGCAATATGCATATAAATAATGATGAAATAATCCATTCACTTTTATTAACTTATAGAATTTTATATCTCACTACTACTTCAAGATTTTTAAAACGAGTTGTCGTTCAGTTTTGTCAGGAAGAGAATGATACCGAAAAGATGATTCACAAAAGTCTGTTGTATTTACAAATAGAAGTTTATTTAAGCTATTTACACTGTGCAGTTAAAACTTTAACTTCAAAAGCTATTCATGCTCAGGTAGACGAAATAGAAGTTTCTTTTTACAAAAATACATATCATCCATTTTTAATATTTAATCTTGTTTTAGTTATTTAATAATAATAATAAAACCCCTATCCGCACCCCAATGGTGCATAGGGCACTGCGTCATATAACGCAGTGTTATCTTGATCGTTTACACATGAAGGAAAGGTGATCAGCCCTCCGCTTCAGGAACCAGTTCAGGGTAATATTGAATAAATATTACTGTGAAAAAATTACAAATATTTATTTGAACCCCCCTGGGAATCGAATCCGGGACCTCCAGAATGGTAGCCGAGCGTGCTGACCATTACACTACGGAGGGAGACAAGTTAGTTAGTTAGTTATTTACAGTGATAAAACTGCTGTTTTTTTAAAGTAAATATCTATAAAAAATCATAATTTTTGCCTTATGAATTATATGAAGTATGGGAATCGACATAATATAAAAGTAGTTTTTTTCTACGATAGTTATTGAAAAGGTATATTAAAGTTGGGTATAAATAATTATAAAGTAAAACAAGAGCAAAAAAAATTATGAACTAAAAATTTAATCACGTATTCCTTTTAAGTTCAGTTTGTCCCAATTTTTGACGCGCATAAATTTATTAAGTATTTATTATGCCATCTTTAGCTAAGTAATCGGTTATGTGTTTCACTGACCGCCACACGCGTGCGCCTGTATAATTATATATTCATACATAATAATAAAGTGTATACAGAGATTGCTCTTGACGTAAGATCACATGTTACCGTAAACATTTTACTGGGTCGGTCAATACACACACGTTTATTTGGAGCAACTGAGAGCAAAAGTGGTCATTATTACAGTATTCGGTATAATCATCGTTTAATTATAAAACTTGAATTTAAGTAATTGATATTATGTATTTACATACTCGTGTTACGAAGTATGTTAAATAATGATGAATAATGTCTTTAAATTTCAGAAAAGCATTATTTGTGAGTACAAAATATTATAAATATTTTTTCTGAACTGGATACTAATGGTTCTAGGATGCATTGATGTATTAGTAAATTAAATTAATGCTTATGGTATAATCCGAGGAAACACGAAATTTATATTCTTTAAAATTTGTATTATTCATGAATTTCTTGCGGTGAATTGAACACTAAACCTTACTTATTGTAATCAAAATTGCTAGCCAGTACACAATGATAATAGGCATACTATATTTACTTTAATATAGTATGCCTACTAACAGAATTTTTTAAACGCCTCCTACGATATTTCAGTAGCATTAAAACAAAGTCCGATCAAAACGAAGTAGGAAAAGTAAAATAATATTCGATAATAAAACTAAAAATATTACCACTATTTCAAGCGGTATTTAATAAGTAAAAAATTAATTAAAAATGGATAGATTTTACCACAAAGTGACTGCCGAATCAATTAATGAAATTAAAAATATTTTGCTTAAGGACTTTTATGTGTCAAAAGAGAAATTTTTATCTGGAATTCATGATATAAATGTGAAATTAATCATTTTTTTGGAGGTGCCATTATTTCTTAAAATTTATCGTGGCTTATATTTCGATGCATTCCGCATCATTATAAATCACTTTATATGATATATTGATAATGATGCGAAATATATCGAATTACAAACCACAATAAATTTTCAGAAATAGTAGTTTTTACCAAGTAAAATTTAATTTACGAATAGATAGATATTACCGTACAGTGACTGCTGTAATAATTAATGAAAAAGTCGATTTTCATTAAATTAATGATTGTTGGCTAGATTCCTTACTGTTTTAAAACTTATGTCATTTACTGTAACAAAAATGTTGTAATACGTTAAGTGATGCGTTTATTGGGATTTACCTTTGTAAAATAATGTGTGGGTAATGGATTCAATAAAGCATATCATATTACAAAGTCGTCTTTAGTGTTTGTTGAATCGAGACCACAAAATTATGTGATATTTTTACCATTTTAAGATATACGAAAGATATCATAATATTATTATAAAAAAAAAATATATAATAAAAATAATATGTTAAATTCGCAGTTTGGAGAAATTTTAATACTTTATTTATGAGAAATTTAACAATCAAATAAAATTAATAAATGCATTTTCCCTTTATTTTTCAATGGGTCACATTATTAATATCAATTTAATCTATACATCCTTACGAGATATTTATTTGTTACTTAAATTTTCAACTACATTTTATTGATTTTCTCAATAGTAACTGTGAGAATTTCATAATTTAAAATACCTAAGTTTTTTTCTTTTGAAAACGCTTAAAAAAATTTAAAATAAGTATTAACTTTATCTTAATATAACTAAATGATATCTAAATTCTGAATTGAATTACAAAAACTGATTATGTTTATAAAACACAATGAGTTTTTTTATGTGATCGAAAGTAAGTTAGCAATGTTAGCATTCAAGCAAGAATATTTTTTACAAAACTTTTTACATCTAAGCCTCTTCGCGGAAAACAATTTAATTTGCTAGATTTACGTGAAGAATTGGTAATGCCCTTGACAGTTAAAAATTGTGAATGTGAATTCGTTACGATTGGGTAGTTATCGACCATAAAATAAGATAGATTGTAAAGAAATAATTGTAACTTAGATTCGATTACAAAAATGACTTTGAATGTCATGTACGTTATTGAGACGTAATGGTGCAGTGAAATTACATTTGTAAATTTAAAAAGATCTCAATTTAACATGAGAAATTCATTTAAGAAAATTCTCATTTAATGCAAAGTGCTTTTTATTAACTTTGATAAAAAAAAAATAATCACTGCACTTATATTATAAGACTTGTTAAGTGCAATATATTCAAATATTTTTTTTGATGCATAGGTAGACACTGAATGTAGGTTACAGCATTCACACTGATTTTTTTAAGAGTGAACGGTACCCTTTTTGTACTTAAGGTGTTTTAAAAAACAATAAGATAATTTACTTTATAGAATTAAAATGTAATTTTCTTTTGAAATCACAATAAATATTTTATTTTAACTTAATGATAATGTCTACCGGTTTTGAAGCTAACCGCTTCTTTATCAAGACTGATCAGGTAAGCTTCAAAACCGGTAGACATTATAAGTTATAATAAAATATTTATAGCGATTTCAAAAGAAAATTACATTTTAATTATAAAATGTAAAATCACAAAAATTGTGCTTCAAACAAATATTTTTTTTGTAATGGAAAAATTCACTCGATAAAATAACGTAAACACGGTAAGATAAATTTAAACTGTCACGTAAGGCATTCGCAAACTTCTTCGTAAATTCCACGCGTTGATGTCTCCTCCATACACTTTCCGCTGCTAAGAAGCTTTTATCGGTCACTTAGTTAAATATGATGGTATTCTCACCGTCGCCTTCATCGTGTGTGAGAAGGTGCTGGTGAGCGATGTCCAGGGAGTGAACTGGATACCGTGAGGCTGGCAGGCGAGGCTTTTATACGGCGGACGGACACTCGGCGAGGCCGCCCCGGGAGGGAGTGGGCGCGACGCCGCCGGTGGACGCCGCGACGCCCGACCCGCTGACGTCACACCAAAGGTCTTTGTTCTGCCAAGTGAGGGGTCATACATTAACAATCAAATGTATCGAGTGAACGTGATTGTCCCATATGATTATCTCGGAAAATAATTGTTGTATTCGTTCACTAAGTGTAACATTTTGCTCTTTTTTCTACATATCGCTCACTCCTTTCAAGAACGTCGTATACAAAAAAACTTGATTTTTCAGGAGAATGTTTTTAAAGTTTAAAAATATAATACAATGTTTTAAAAATAAATATCAAGCCACTTATTAATCTTTTCACTGTGCAACAGATCTTTTAAGGTAAAACCTAAAGGTTTTTTCTCCATTTGAAAAATATTTAGTGTATTTAAAAAAAAAATTAAACAATACCTTTTCTTCAAAATGCAAAAACAACACTTTCCCCCCTGTAGCGGGTAAATATTAAGTTAAAAATATGCCTCTTTTTCTTGGATGTATGTAGTACATTTTCTGGGCATTCCGAAAACATGCACAAATGAAAATTGACAATTTTTGATTTATGACGTTTTTGAAAGGAGTGAGCGATGTGTATACATTCGTAAAATTTAAGATGTTATATTAATAATATATTTTATACTGATTTTATTTAAAATAATGTTTAATTATGAAACAAGATAATAAACCTTAAAAATATATGCGTACTTCAAAATAATAAAAAAAAAACACATTTGGAGTAAACATTTAATATTTAAAAGACTAACATTTTTATTTTCTGTCTTATAACTTACAAAATAACTTAATTTAGAATTGTTGACTAAAAACAACTATTTTAATTATTACTATAAATATTTTAAACCAATTTTTAATTGATATTACTTATGTACATATTTTTTTAAATTTATACATTATATATTTTAATTTTTCTTATTTTATAAATAGGCTAAAATTAAATCGAATCGTAGTACCGTAGCACAGTGTCGCAGATTTTAAATCTATATCCGCAATTTTGATTCAAATCCATTTATTGTAACCTGATTTGTATGTTTCTAACGCGGTTTTATAGACTGATTAAAATTTTAAGAATTTATCTATACTTATGAAAATGTAAATGATCGTTTGATCTTAAAATCAAACTGAGTCACTGCAGCGTGAAGCCGGGCACAGATAGATCTATATATAATAATTGTGAGAAGTATCTCTTATCCAATTTATCCGGTTATTCCCTGAGCGGCAGATTTATTGAAGAATTATAGAATTGCTGATCTATTTCATCTAATAAAAACGTCTTAGAAAATACAATGTGTAAACTACAGAACATACTGCTCCAACAAAGTATAACACGGCTCATGAAAATTAGTAACAAGTAAACGACATTAATGGTAGCTTGACGCGTTTAATGGCAACTTGCCGTATTTAATAGTTATTGGATTTTCACCAATGTGAACCAAATTGTGATTTCCCTCTCTCATGTCACTGAATATTTTAATTTTAATAACATAAGGAGAGTTTCTTTTCATAAAATTAATACAAGTATATTGATTTAAAAATATGTCTTTAAGATGAAGTAGAATATGAAAATCTGGGCATTTACAGGGTTTATGACTTATAATTGGCTAGTTTAAGTGATCACTTTACACACTGTGAGACCCATTATAAAAAAGGTATATTTATTTATTTATTAGGTTTTTTATAGACAAAACCTTCATAAAGATTAGATCAAATATTTATGTATAGGTTTGAAGATTTGAATATACTCAAAATGTTGTTTACTTTAATCAACTAATATGAACGTATTATTAATTTGAGAAAGACGGGAACCAAAACAGAAATATTGTGGTCGTTTGTGTGAAATACTATCCACTACTCAACAGAAGCGGAAAAATAGAAATTTGAAGTACGTAACAAAAAATGAACGACAATTCTCTGCAGTAAATCCCTTATGTAATATCAATAAAAATATGTCCGACACGGTGATACGATAATTAATGGTGTCTTTTTCAAAACCATAAATTACGTGTATTATTATGTTTTTATATCCGTCCAGTTGTTCAGTCACGTGGCCTTAATTATAATTAGAAATTGGATCAATGATATAAACACAATACGAATTACAACACTTCGCAGGGAAAATTCTCAAAGTTTAGTGTGGAAAACAACCTTCAAAACAAGTTTTGTGATTTTTGTTCAGATAATAGAAAACAATGTATGTGACAAAGCGAAGCTTGATCAAGATAGGTCTGTCAATAAGATAAATCACTTAATTATTTTAAACAATGTCAATTTTAATCTTTATGGTGTAGATTAAAAATATTTTTTTCAGAAAGATGAAGCAAAGTAATTTGTTTCGAAGAAAAATATTTGTTATCATGATGTGATGTATTTTATATTATTTATGTAATTATGTATTTTAATATGCGTTTTTTTAATGGAAAGAGAAATAGTTGTGTTCATATTATTTTCAAAAATACTTCAATATTATACTATTTGTATGAGCCTAAACGTATCATTATTAAAAATAGGTATCAAATCGTGGTAGAGTGGGTTCCAACCCAGAAACTATGACTCAAGAGTTCGCGCCACTAACCACGGGACCACAACCCGACACAAGGCTAGATAAATTCTTGTATTTTTTTATTTTTATTTAACACTTACAAATATGAAGACGAATATGGAATACTGGATATCAACATTGCTTATGATCTGTCATATGCTGGTGGTAAGTCATCACTTTACACACGCGCAATATTCACCATTCTACCTATGATTGACAACCACACAACTAAAAATTTTGGAACTCCTATAAATGTCATTCATCTCATGAAACTGTACATGAGATTAATGGTTTTTGTTCACAAGTCATCTATTTTGTATTGAGAAAGCTTTTATTTAGCGGAGACTCTTTTATTTGGATGTATGCAAGATGCGAACCCCGGATTATTTTTATATAGTGAGAAACGCCTGAAACCATGATTTTTAAATTTATGTATCTTATAATTTGACCAGTTATTTTTATTCACAACATTTCAAGTTCGTCTAAATACTTGTTCACAAATCTGGGTTTTCTCCACTTTACAAATCAGGAGTTATTTTCACATTTTTTTGACATCTCAACATATGGTAGATGAAGATGATAGTGTCTGTTTTTAACATCTCCAGTCTTCTCTAATTGGTGTAGGTAATATGTTTAATTACCGAATGAGAGCATCTGTTTCAAAAATAGCAACAACAAAAAATGCAGTGATTTTTAAAAGCGGAAATGAAGTATGGAAATATGAAAAAATCACTCAAATCAATTATAAAAATTGTTTTATTTTGCTGCTGTTTGTTTATTGAATGTCTGAAAGTTAAATAAAGTGTACTGCTTAAAATAGAATATGGTAGTTAAATGTTTCACCTGTGGAACGAAGAAGAAAGGAACAAAGTGTTACAGTTTAGAAAGATGTCTACGAGTCATGTTGTGGTCTGTTATTCAATGCAAATATCCTACAATACCCGGATTGTGTTAACTGCTTTGAAGCGAAGGGAACATTTAACAAAACTGTATTTTTTGTTATTTTATTTCAAGTTAAAAAAAGATTAATTTTGTTGATATTTCAATGATTTCCTTATCACCGAAGATATACATATACCCCAACAGTGCTCTTAGAACCCAATTACCTGGTATTTCTCAAGAATCACGTTGTTTTGAGGTTTATCTACTTTTAACGGGATCTATAAAATAAGTTGGTATGATGTAATGAAAAGAAGTAAGAAGTTCAAATATTACGAAATTGGTAACAATTGTTTAGATTATTTTTTTGTCTATAAAGTAAAATAAGTACGTTATACAAATTTGTTTTTATTATTTTATACTTATTATAAAAATGATCATCATTCATTATTTGTTGAGAATCTATAGTTTGATGGTTTTTACTTGGTTCGTTAAAAAGCAGTTTATGCGATATTTATATACATTTTCGTAAAATACTTCTTCTTCTTCTTCATGAGCCCTCTGACCTTCACTGCTGGATATAGGCCTCTTCCCTTTCCTTCCATTTCCTTCGGTCGGTTGCTGCTTGCAGCCAGTTTTTACCCCGCACAGATTGTATCATAGCATAGCATCCGACAACATAGTTATGTTGTCGGACCATCTCTTTTGGGGTCATCCGAAACTTCTTTTGTTCTACCAAGGTCTCCATCATAATATTCTTGGGGTCCATCTTGTGGGGTCCTGTCTTGCAATATGTCTTTCTCATAAAATACTTACAAAGGCGCTTATACAGACACGGATAAAAAAAATGTTTATCACTTTCATATCCATGAAAATGATGAAAATTTTTTCAAATATTTTTTATGGATATATTTTTTTAAAAAGAAAACATCGTCAATCGGTCTTGTTGCGTCGAATGGGCTGTGGGGGGAAGGGAGTGTAGCCGATGTGTTATTGAACCTTCTTCTCAGTTTTCTTGGACTTGGGCATGGGCAAGATGTTGGGCAGAATACCTCCCTGAGCGATGGTCACGCCGGAGAACATCTTAATAAAATAAAATACAAAAACGAAACATTATTATCATTATTTTGGTGCCTATTATTATTTTTTAAGATTCGATTCAAGTATCTTTATTGTGGAATAAAAAGGAGAACGAAAGAGTTTCCGCAGTGAAAAGTTAACGGAGATCGAGAGTGAAGTACCTATGTAATAGGTTATACTGGGTAAAACTACTGCGGCGTCTATGACCCACACTAACAACATACCTTCATAATATCAGATCATCTAATGCATACTCAATATCGCGTAAATTGAGTTTGAAGTAAATAAAGAAACAAAAATGAAATAAATGTTGGTTGTAAAGAAAAAAGTTATATGGATCAGATCAGATCAAATTTATTTGATTTTAAAAAAAGTATTATTTTCCTTTATCAAAATAACTAATTGTAAAACCATAAGACTATGATTATAGTTTTCACCCATACCCAAATCTAATTGATGATCAATCGCTTAACTCAATCATTAATTATAATAAGGAAAGCTTATCTCAAATTAAGAGTAGAATATATTTGAAAGTCTTGCAAATCTTTATTTTACTGTTATTTATTTAATGTATATACTATATGTATTTTAGAGGCTTGCGCACTTCACTTGAAGGGTTGTAATAAATGTACGTGAAAGTGGGGAGAGCATATGGGAAAAAAAAAGATTAGAATAGCATTCATGGCTAGGGCTACATATAATTCTATCTAACTAACACCATCACGCGTTTCCAAGGTTCTTGTATAAGTAAAATTAAAATACTAAAAAATAAATTGTATGAATTTTAAACATGTTAATCAAAGAAAGAAGAAATAATTGAAATAAAAATAAATTATTTTACCAACAAACGAAAACAATAAATAATAAGTGGAAATCCCTCTCCAAGCACAAGAGCTTAGTCTCTGTATTGGAGAGAACTGCGTTACTAATTTAATGAATGTAAAAGTAGAAAAGTTTAGAAAATGGATATAAATTATTAAAAATATTATGTATATTTTCTCTCTTGAGAAATTTCATTGTTATACAAATCGCTCACTCCTTTCAAGAACGTCATAAATCGAATATCTTGATTTTTCAGTAAAACATTTTTAAAGTTTAATAATATAATACAATGTATTAAAAATATCAAGCCGCTTGTTGAAATTTTTACTGTGCAACAGATCTTTTGAGGTAAAACCTGAATATTTTTTCTCCATTTGAAAAATATTTAATATATTTAAAAAATATATTAAACAATGCCTTTTCTTCAAAATGCAAAAACAACACTTTCTGCCCTATGGCTGGTAAATGTTAAGTTTAAAATATGCCCCTTTTGCTGGAATATAGTACATTTTCTGGGCATTCTGAAAACATGCACAACTGAAAATTGACGATTTTTTATTCATGGCGTTCTTGAAAGGAGTGAGCGAAATGTCAAATCGTAATAATATTTTTTTATGGCCTGATGATGGAATTATTTTCCGAAACCAGTAGTCACGAATAAGTGTTTATAAAAGTGGTACTACACAAAGCGAAAAATGGATGATAAGGAGTGTTTTTTTGTCACCATTTTTAAATAAATAAATAAAATGAAGAAGTCTCAGCTTTAAAACCGTGAAGAGCGAAACCGCGTAAAGCGGAGTTGCTCTACTCTGTAGTACATATGTATGAGTAGTACTCCAGTGACTCCGGGGTCATCACGATTTGTTGAATGTTGAGTGACCCACATCCAACACAGAGACTGTTGTATAGCCGTTGCATTTCGACCTAATCACCAAGAAATACTGCTCTCAAGATATTGGGTAAGTATTCACTTTGTCGTTATTCAGCGATTTGTGACTTTTCAAAAAGTAAACATTCTTATATTTTGCTGATACTTTGTGGCATATTTCAGATCGGGATTCGGAATGATTGGCGGGTATGTTATGAGGAGATGCATGAATGTGGAAGAGGCGAAGATTATATGCAAAGACAGATTGGTGTGACGTTCAATTCTTTCTACCTATCTCTGTGGGGAAGCGGTGTAATTAGTTAGTTTAAAAGTGTAAAAAACGGTATCCTCTAAAATTTAAAAAATTGGTAACACCAAAATACTAATATAGGTATTAGTTTTCTAACGAGTTTCCTTCATCAAGCGACAAGTGTCTGTTAGCAAAATATCTAAAATATCTGTTTATATAAGCTACAGAAAAAAGTATGGTAAACCCCCCCACAAAGTTGGCAAATGTACTCCTTTTCCTTGGAGAATTTTATAGAGGGTTAATGTTTTAATTTTTTTTATATTTTATCTAGCGGAAAGGACTGTTATTAGTCATTTAAAATATTAATACAATTTTGAAACATTAACTCCCCTATAAAGCCTCCTCCGATAACGCAGTACCTATTTCAGCGTTATAGGGGGGTTTTCTGTATATCAATGTAAAGTTTGACGTATTGTGTTTCATATTTGATTTTATGTACTAGTATTAAGGTAACATTTCCGCGTGAGCCCACGATTTTACAAAGCAGTTATCTACCTTTTAACGTTCAGTTAACGATTCGTTTCAGAAATACAGTAATTTGTATAAATTAAATGAGGTTTGCATATTATCAAATGGACCTCGCTTCGCTTACATATTGTACATACACATTACGTCGGTATTTCAGATAATATCTTTCTATGTGTGCACTATAAACTGATTAAAATATGTCGTAATAATATTATTATATAACAGCAGGGTCCGTCTCTGTAGTGTAGTGGCTAGGTTAGGTTAAGTTAGGTTAGTTGCTAGTTTGTCCACCTCAGTAGTGCAATGGTTAGCACGCTCGGCCCCCTTACTGAAGGTCCCGGGTTCAAATTCCAGGGTGGGTCAAATAAATATGTAATAATAAAAGTGATATTTTTCACTCTTATATGTATTAAATATTACCCTTGACTGGAACCTGCAACGGAGGGCTGATCACCTTTCCTTCATTTTTTAACGATCAAGATAACACTGGGTTTATATGATGCAGTGCCCTATGCACCATCCGGTGTGGATAATGGTGTGTAAGTTGCTAGTAGCGCTGACCACCCCATAAATTGTTTTGACTCAAAATAATTTTTATCAAAGATATTTAGTTACAATATGTGGAGTGTGTCCAAATGCTTATTGACAAATCCGAGTTTTCTTCACCAAGGAGTTATATTTACATTTTCCGACATCTTAAGATAGATGAAGAAAAATTTTCATTTCCAAAAAATAGTAGTGTGGCTGTCAGTCATAGGTAGAAAGGTAAATGTTCCACGTGTCTAAAGTGATCATTTAACCACCTACAAGCTCTATTATATAAGCTCATTACTGCTGTCCAAATTAAAAACACATTAAGGGACTTTTTAAGTACATTTTTTTTGCATTTCTGGACTTTTTAGATTCTACTTAGTCATAAAATGCAAAAAAAAATTAAAAAAAATTGTCCCTTACTGTGTTTTAAGTTTGGACAGCCGATTAGCCCTGTAAATACTGTCATCTTTACTCCTCTTCATTTATTTTGAGATGTCACAAAAACATATTTATTTAATCTTATTATTTGATGGATATAATTTCTTTCTTTATGAGAAAGACGTTACAATTTCACCACCATTTTTTATTCAATCAAAAGACGGTAAAATGTGTTAATAGATGCATGATTCCATTTTTTTATTAATATTAATTTACTAAATATTTTACGATTGAAATGGTTACCAAATTGAAATTCACATTGTAAATTTAGTGTTAATTATCACCATTTGATGTTCAGTAGGAAATTTATTAATATTTTAAGATTTTTAGATACGAATTTACAAAAATTAGAAATGGGAATACATAAACTTTCTATTGTTTGCATAGTTTAATAAATGAAAAATGTATGTACAATCGAACTTCTTTATTAAAAACATGAAAATAGAGCGATAAATCAATGAATTAATTCGTAAATAAATAATACAAGATTTTTATTGATTAAAAAAATAGTCTTAGGTATTTTGCTGTACTCTGCACCCTTATTTTCTGTTGATTTTTTAAAGAAAAACTCTTTAATTGAATTCATTTATTTGTTGTAACAATTTAATATTTTAACCGAATGATAACAAGGTTTTCAGTAATGTACACGGTAAAACCAGAAAAAAAGTTAAGTTAAATTTTCGAATTTTTCATGATTTATTCTACTTTTTATTTGTTCTCTATCCGCACTTATATGGCGCATAGGGCACCGCATCGGATTGATGCGGTGTCGACTTAATTGCCATAGATTGGCAAGGTGATCAATCCTACGATTTAAAGGATTTGAAGAGGGATATGTTTGATAGAAGTACACCGGATGTATGAGATAGGAAATCGAGGAGGAATAGCAAGTAGAAATTAAGAATAGCGGCAGTGGCAAGAGTAAGAACCTGTTATTACTGATTTCTTGGAGTCCTTTAAGAGAAAAAAAAGAGAAATACTGTGTCCAAATCTTTGTCCACACGTCTGGGTTTTGTCCACATGGGAGTTAAATTTAAAATTTTAAGAAAAGTCTGAAAGAAGGTGTCAATTGAAGGATTTCCATATTCATAAATTCTGAAGTTTGATAAGTATAACCATACTTCTCAAACTTCATGATTAACAACCGTTAATCATGGGTAGAATGGTGAATATTACATGTATTTAAAGTGATCACTGAGACCAGCCTTCATTCTGTTGAGATGTTAGTATAAAAAATGTATTTAAGTGATGAATTATGATTTTTAGTTTAATTTTTATATGTTTGCATGTGGATAAAAAGTTCTTAAAACAATTTTAGAACCCAAATGAATTAAATCATTGGCTTAAGATTATTTATCATCAAGAGCTATTATTTCCGTTTTTAGAGTTATATAAATGTAATTGAATAGTTCTAAGACTTCACAATGCTCAGAAAAGGCAAATATCAAGCTTATTTACAACTATGGTATTTCTAATTACAAATTTAGATGAAATTATATCTCATGAAAGATAGTACTAGCATGAAGAAATACATACAAGTAACCCTGTGTAGAAGGGAAAACATCCATTAGTATAACAATATCTCCTACTGCATCAGCTCCGTGTACTTTGGCACTTGAAGGCATATCTCTTGACGAAGGCCACCGGATGCTCCTATATCCATTATGGAAGAGGATGTTGAACGTGTAACTGGTCTGACTGTTACCCAACAATATTGCTGATATCAAATCGGAACATACATACCAACCAGTTACGTAATCAAATTAGGTCTCAATATTGACAAATAAAGGATATGTCAGAAAGTACGTGTTCCTTATAATTTATTGCCGCTATATGTACAGCAAGGGTCAAATCAGCATTATTTGATCTCAAATAGCGTTTGGAACGGTATAAATAATTATATTACTTAATCGGTACTTATTTTTGTATCATGTCCACACTATTCCTGAAAACTATTGCATATATACATACATATATCTGAATAAATGTAACTACCAATTCAAAAATCTAACGTGCTGTATATTTCAACTCTTATCTAAGCATACTTTGTATATTAAAAGCATTGTTTACTTTATGATACAGTTAGTTAATATAATATTTTGAACGTGTCCAAATACTTGTTCACAAATCTGGATTATCTCCAATTATATTAGTATTTTTCATATTATACTTTGACATCTCACCAACATTATCTAGTGAAGTTCTAGTGATTTAAGAATCAATGTTTCAAAATTGGTTCATATATACATAGAACTTCCAAGAATTTGAGTAGTGTGGTTGTCAATAATGGGTAGAATTGGTGAATGTTACACGTGTGTAAAGTGATCACTTAAACCAGCCTATGACGGTCGTCAGCCCCGTAAATGCCCACAATTCCACATTATTCTTCATCTTTGATGAGATGTCAAAAAATAATATGGTAATACAACACTTATCTAATCATTAATCATTTACTTTGTGTGATACCACTTTAAAAGTGGTATTTCACAAAGTGAACGATGAGTGATAAGGCGAGTGTCATTCTTATCTAAGTAGTGCAGAATATTTTGATATTACTTATAACTCTTTCAAAAATAAAACATATTTTAAACGACATCTTCTGTCTTTCTAGAGATATTTATTGATGGTCGATCTATAATATTTAAAAATCAATGATATTCAAAAGAGCATTTTTTATACCATTTTAAATTAACAATATTTTAAGCAACTTTGTTCACAAACATCGGTTTGTTTCCAATATTACTCAGTTCACATTTCATTCATGATTTGATATTTTTTTCTATTACCGCGAAGGTGTGTTTTCTTTATGTTTTCTTTACAGATTCGTTTACAAAAAAAATCTTTATATTAGTCTCGTGAAAGCTTGACGTCAATTTTTCAGGTTATTAATTCTGGGGTGCCTTAATAGTTGAAAAAATAGCAGATGTCGTAGTGTCATATTTATTATGTAATCATTCATGTAAGTGTAACATAAATTTATGATTTAAAGATGGAATATTTTATTGTAATATCAAATGAATAGAAATTGTGTTTTTATAAATTTTGAAGCATATTCTACGTCCACTATACGACAATGACCATTAATTTTTTTTATATAATGTTACTCAAATACTTTAATGCATTATTTAATGGCTTTAACTTTGTATAGCAACAAAATTTAAATACATAAATAAAATACTTTTATAACCTTTTTTGTTGTTTATTAATATGAACATTAATAAACTTAAGACTTGTTTTGAAAACAATAGTTGTTTTTATTGTCAGGTTAAAATTAAAACTACATACCTACTTAAATTATACTCACGGGTAAAAGCACTAGTTGTATAAAGTCAAAAAATTATTCAGTGATGAATTCAAATTTTATAGAACGGAAATTGTTTCTGTTTTTTCTTTACTATACCAACTTTAGCTCACTCGTTGCTAATCACAGATTGCAGCATCATCAGATTGTTAAAATTTCGATTTTGTTGAACGTTGAATTTTTACCTTTATAGTCATTAGTTCGTTATGGCATCTCTTTAAATATGCCTTAATTGCAGGTGCTCTAACCTCAGTGTTAAAACTATATACTAAGCAGCAAAGAAGTAAGTACACCGGATATGTAACGACCTTCTAACTTCTGATTAAGTTGCTCAAGAATATAATTTTCATACCGTCGTTTACCAGATAAAATGGGACCATAAAAACTTAATCACGGTAGCAATGTTTTATGCCTAAAATGTATGCATATTTGTCACAAAAAAATAATACATATATTATGATTAAATTCTGCTGAAATAATGAAGTTAATTAATAAATGTATTGAAAGAATTTACAGTGAAAAATCCTTGCAATAAAACATATCTTTTATACGTTACAAGGAGATAAAAAATATTTCCTAACACTAACGCATGATACTTATTATGTCTATTTTCAGTACCTAACAACAGCATAAAGTGATTAAAGTGAAAATAAAATATTATTAATTAAACTAAATTGAGTTTATTGATGTAAACACGAAGTAGTTTCAAAAACTGTTTGTGTTCTCATCAATGAAAGGTTAAAATACAAAATAAGATTTCACCTTATGTTGAGAAAAAACTGTAGTTCTTGAAACTAGTCGTGTTTACTTTAATTAACTCTTAAGTGGTCTTATAGAAGTGTCTTTTTACATATTTAAATCATATTTTATTTATTGTTTCGGCATTAACTTTGTGGTAAGACATGTTACTTATTAAATATTAATGATTAAAGAAAACACTTCGTTTTTTACCACTTGAGTTTTATTATAGACGACATGTTTCAGAAGTTAAACTTCCATCATTCAGGTCTGTATAATAACTAACTGACCTGAATGATGGAAGTTTAACTTCTGACACATGTAGTCTATAATAAAACTCAAGTGGTAAAAAACGAAGTGTTTTCTTTAATCATTATTTAAATCATCATGTTATTCCATAAACTAAATGCTAAATCAATCAAAAATATTATTGTCTTTTTTAACAGTAAAGAATCAGCTCTTGTAAGGTCACATGCAACTTGGTGATGAAATGAAAATCTAAAATAAACTGCATAAAATTTTACATCCAATTATTATATAAAACACACCTCATATACAAACGTGCTTGATTTGGACATTTTAAAACACTTTGAATTATATAATAAAAGTTCATTTACTGCTTTTAACTTCGGGGTTACGCAAAGGTCTATTAAATTCCTTACGTAACTCGGGGTATTACTCTACCTACATTTATTTTCATTTATTTAAAACTATTATACTTATGTATGAAATCGTTTGAATGGCAGCAAAAGTTTGAAAAACCTTGAAATAAAAATAACCTATCGGATAACATTGAATCTGTAAACTGCAATTTTTTAAATAGTTTTCCTTCAAAAATATTTTCACTTTTGTAACATTAAGTCTATTAGTAAAAGGTCACGTAGACGGACTGCCATTTCTTAAAGATAATATTAATTAACTGAAAACAAGGTCTTTTAAAAATTATTGATCATTCAATAATGGTAGGTTTACATAAGCAATGGAAAAAGATACTGGTAAATTGGACACCCAGAGCTGAGAGGAGACCTTTGAGAAGACTAGGAACCGATAGCTAGACGATATTCAACAGGATGCTACAGGGTCCAGGTGGCTACTCTAAGCTCAGGAGAGGGAGTTATGAATGGACATCAGGCAGGCTTCAAAAAGTTAAAAAATGTGTAAACAAGTTAGGAGTTTTTAAATATTATTTTTAAATAATATTTTTAAATCGTATTTCCATATAGTGTACGGCGTGTATTTAGTTTTTATAACTATCAGTATTTCAATATTTTAGAATTTAGTACATAAACCCTAATGATGACGAGGTTTTTGTCGAAACCGGTTGGATAAAGTGTACCAATAAAAAAGTGGTTAAAGCAAAGTTGTTTAATTTTATAAAGTTTATAAAATGTGCCACAAAGTATCTGCGAAAAACATTCAAGAAACAAATATTTTATATTTATGTTTTTTAGACATAATTTGAATGTATTTATTTAATAATTGCATTTATAAAATATTAATTAGTCTTTAAGAAGAATCAGTTTAATTTTTAACCGGTATATTATTTTAATAAATTATTTCCTTAAAATAATCCATACCTGAAAAGTAATTATTAAAAATTAAAGACCGCTTAATTGAATTATATGTTTTAAATACTCTGTTCGGTGATTCATGGAAAATATTGTTAATTAAAAACATTTAGACCGTTTTCTCAAGTTCTATGTCAAATATAATCTACAAATCATTATTATTATTATTAACGAGTATTATAACCTTTCTTGTGTTGATATTATGAAAACTGGCACATGTTTACAGCGAAGTAATTGCTTACCTATGATTCAAAACTACTTGCTACAACAAGGTACTAGACTTTAATATGTAACATGGTTTTTCATTATCGAAAGCCTTCAGGCTACTTAAGGATTTTCAATATCAATGATAAAATCATTATTTTTTTACGAGAGAAGGCAAATCTTTTGAAATACAGACATTTTGTTAATGAAAAAATATTTTGTAATAAATGTTAAGGTTATTAATAAACTTTTATACGTTAATAAATATAGAAAGGTTTTAATGAAAAACGACGATTACAACAAAAAAGAAATAAAAAAATGTATTATTTAAAAACAAAAAAAAGATACGGTAAATGTCAAGCTTACATATTTTTTTCAAAAACACATTCAAGTATTATTTTTTCTTACATCTGGGAAGAAAAACATGACATAGAAATACCAAAAATATGCTGTAAAAGTATATGAATAGGTAGGTTGTATGTTTTATATTATATGTGTTTTTCTCGTTATACAAATTTATGAAATGTGATTAGCAAAATACGGTAATAATTTTATTAAAAAAAACGCGAAACGGGTTGTGGTCCCGTAGTTAGTGTCGCAGTCTCTTGAGTTAGAGTTTCGAACCTACTCTACCATAATTTGAAATCTATTTTTAATAATGAGTCGTTTAGGCTCACAGAAGTAGTATAAAATCGAGGTATTTTTGAAAATAATACAGACACAAATATTTCTGCTTAATTTTTTAAAGGTGATAAAAATTTGCCATATTTATTACGAAACGTACATCGATCATTGCGTACTTCTTTCTTTAATAATATTCATCACGATCGTAACAGCAATTAGTCAAAAAATCTTCTTACTGAAATAAATCATGCATTACATTTCGAGAATTTGCCAAAGAGTTCATTATCGGTTGAGATCGAAGGCTTCAGATGTAACTAAATATTACATTGTTTAAATGTGTATTTCATAGTCTCTAGGTCAATGCGATTAGAGGTAAGTGATTAGTGGAAAAGTGCTCGAACAAATAGCCCAACTGAGATGCTAAACGAGATAAATATTTCGTTAGAGTTAAAATGGATTGTCTTGTCGAAAAAAAGTTGCATCATTGTGCATCCCACTCCCAAATCCCTGAAAGTTTTATTCAAGTTATACACTTTATTAAACACAGAATTATAAAATTCCAAAATTTAAATACCTGAGTTTATAATTCGAGTTATTTAATAAAACCCTTATCCGCACCCCAATGGTGCATAGGGCACTGCGTCATATAAACGCAGTGATATCTTGATCGTTTACCCATGAAGGAAAGGTGATCAGCCCTCCGCTTAAGGTACCAGTCCGGGGTTATATTGAATTAATATTGAGTGAAAAAATCACTTATATTTATTTGACCCCCCCTGGGAATCGAACCCGGGACCTTCAGAACGGTAGCCGAGCGTGCTAGCCATTACACTACGGAGGCGGACGGAATTCGAATTATTACTCTTTCAAATTTCTTTAAGAAAAAATATTTAAAATCGATATAAGTAGTATTGATTTTGTCATTTTTTATACTAAAATTAACAATATAAATTGAAATCAATATTTGTCTTATAATTATTGTATCATTGTAAAATTTCGATTTGTTTTGAAGAAGAACTAATCCTTCTCAATACTTATTAAAATTACGAAGAAGATCAATAATTTATTAAAACTGATTATAAAATATTAACTTGTATGTGATGATATACTCTATGTAAATGAAGAGTATCGTGTAATTTTTTTTTTGTTTTCAATGTTTATACTTTGATCGAATGATTACTTTGAGAATCCGATGATATTGGCAGTTTATCGTACTTTTTTTAAAAAGTATCTTATTGTAAAACAACTAGTTAAGAAGACACTTGTTTTTGCGGAAACTTAAATGCTGAATTCGCTTTAATAATAGTAAAAAAAATTGGTAATATTTCATATTTTCTAACGTTTTTTACTTACAATTTATGAAAACTCTTAAAACAAACGCATATAACAATCAAGTTTTTTTCAAATGAATTCATTTCAAATGCACTGTTGTTTTCCACAAAATGTACAGTTAAAGTAGAATCGTTGTCTCTGGTAGCTACTGATGCAAATGGCGATAAATGATAGTTTTCCTGTAATCAGAGGCAAATTTAGTCTTGCCAATGCAATGGTAATTATAAAATTCCAACCATTTAACTCGTGTTGGCAAACATATTCCTACAAGGACACCACATTTCCACTTGGGGACATTGAATTGATCAATGTAAAATCATTTTTCTTCATTTTTGTACAAATACGAGACAACTTTCTGATCACGGTACACACCTTTTTTAAAATTCTGCCCGACTGAGTTCCTAAAGATTAAACTGATCTCTATTACTAAGGTATGAAATGTATCTTAAAATGCAATTTCAACTAGAAAAAATTGTATCTATTGATCTAATAAACGAATGAAGGATACAAAAAGTAAAATACTATTTTGTATAAAAGAAGGTCCGTAGTTTCCGGTCACAATAATAAGAATAGTAATTACTTTAAATATTTCCTACATAATCGGTCAAAAGTAACAGAAATTAAGAAGAATCAACATAAAAAATAATATTTGCGTTAAGGGTGTATTCTCAAATATGTAAAAATCAGTACGTGATCGGCGAGAAGCCATACCTGTTGTCCGTGGACATTTTTTTAATAATATATATCGGAATTTGGCGAATAAATATTTTTTATCATTATTTTAAATTCTTACCCTTCAATAATTTAATTTTTATTTTCTAACCCAAAAATTTATTTCGAAACTTAATTTTAATACAATAAAATGCTTAAAATTTTTTGAAACAAAAACGGTGTTTTAAACAAAATTGCAATTACGTAAAATATTACCTGGGTTTGAAGAAAATTGTGTTGAGGGATATTGATTATCCCACCTTAAATCTTAATACAATATATTTTCCGATTTCAGTACAACGTCCGGTATCGATTGATATGTTTTGTCATTTCTGTAAATTTATTTCACGAAAACGGCTTTGCCCAGTAACCTTTATGAAGCGTGACAATCGTGACATCTGGATCGATATTCCTTTCCAAGTATTTATGTAAGAATTTCTTGGTCTCAACACTTTAGACTTCTAATGAAAATACTAACATTTACTAAACGTTTATGTAGGGCGCACTTGCTGAACGCTTTACAAAATGTGCAATAATTATTGACTATTAATCAAAATCGCTATCCGTCAAAGCGATCTCTGATTCTAGCTATTCGTTAGCAATAAATAATATTCCTGATAATTTTCTTCTTACAAGGTTTGTTGTTTTTTAAAATATATGCCATCTCCTTAGTGCCGATAACACTTTTAGTTTTTAAAACATTTTGAGTGTATTCAAATACTTGTTCACAAACTTGGATTACCTCCACTTAAAGGTTATTTTATATTTTTTTTTATTGACATCTCAATATAGATGAAGAATAATATGTAAATCTGGATATATGTATTAATTATTTAATGAAACACAGATTTTATGAGTCTACTAAGTTGTATTTAATTGTTAAAAAAACGCATTTAAATTAATATTGTGACAATTGTTTCGCTTTGTTATGGCATTTTCAAACGAATGTGAAGATTAAATGGACTGACGGTTCTTAAATATAATTATACATATCTACTCGTTTAACTAGTGCTGATATAGACTCTCGTTTATCATCCGTCGTGAACATTTTACCTCAAGTCTTTTGTCATTTTTCTACCGACTTTGGTGAGAACCAAGAAGTATATATTTTCTGCAAGCAACTAGTTTATACAATATGGATTACTATTAGGACATCGCAGCACAAAGCACGATTCATTTTACCTTTTACAGTGTTTAATTTACTGCGTATTGTTGTTTTTCTGAGAAACTGAATTGGAGATATGTAATTATACCTCTGAAAGATAATACTCTACATGCCATATATGAGGAAAAAAAGTAGAAAAAACCTCAAATAATTCAAATTTAAAAAGTTTAAAAATTAGAAAAAGATAAAATCAGTCCGTTTTAAATATTAGGTAAAATTTTCAGGGAATAATACTTAAAAAATTAAGTGAAACATCTTTCACGTAATAAAATAGTATTTATATAATCTCTATTTTATATATGTACATCGCGGACTCTTTAGTCAGAGTTTTTTAGTTCGAACTCACTCTACCACAATTTGATACCTATTTGTAATAATGAGCCACTTAGGCTCACAGAAATAGTATGAATTTGAAATAGTTTTGTAAATAATAAAAATTGAAGTATTTCTATTTTTTAAAGAAAAAAATGTTAAAAGCATTATTAATATCGTGGAATGGTAATATAACACCCTGCTTATCATTCATCATTCACTTTACGCAATACCACATAAAAAATTGGTATTATACAAAGTGAATGATGAATGAGAGGAGAGTGTTATTTGTGTATTTAATCAACCGTTAAACCAGATTAAAACCGATCAGTTTTAGCCGTTCTCGAAAAGTGAGGACATTTAATATGTTTAAATTTCTTATCAAAATACATTATACTAATCGATAAAATTCGAAAGTACTTGTCTACAATAAACAATAGTTTATTAAAGTTTATTAAGTTTATTAAAACAAATTTTTATCAGGTTACAGAAAATACACAAATCTCAACATTGGTTTTTACGTTTTTAAAATAATTTAAATTACAATTTGGCACTGACGTTTTTTGGTGGAACTGTATTTTATATAATAAAGTAACTGCTGCATATTTGCTGCATATTATATAGTTAATTCTTCATATATTTTATTTATACTGTGAACAGTTTTTGTTGTTACCGACATCGTCAGACTGGTAATTCACAAATTTGATTCACCAAATTAGAAGGGGAAGATATGAATATTTTTTCTCATAAAGATATATCAAAAACCGAACCTGTTTTCCATATTAATGTTTTTATTTTTAATATAGTTTAAGTGGTCCTTTATTGGTATGAATGTGCAATATAAAAAGTAAAGTTACATGGTAATTAGGTAAGTATCGTAAAAAATCTTATGCGAATTCACTTATTTTCGAAGAGATATATGTATAAGTATTAAATTATTTGATCGCTTTTTGGAACGCCTTTCGAAAGAGCGAAATTACCGCTGATGCTTTATTTAAGAATTGATTTAAAATTCTTCTTATCATGACATTTACTATGTAATATTTTGTGAAAAAATCAACATTAAAAAATTATCTTAAAAACGGTTAACAAAGAGACAAAGACGGTAAAAAAAACTCGTCAATGGATTTCAGTTTTAACCTTTTGTTTTTAGACTTGTACTAAAACACAATATATGATGATATTATAAATATGATGCACAATATTCTAAATCATAATGTAACTGTCTCAAATACTATGCTATTATGTTGAACAATATTGTATAATATGTATATGAAAGATAGTACGAGAGCAATGAAGTAATATGTTATATGATTTTTATTTGAAGCACTAACATTGTGATTTTCCATTTTTTAAGTAAAATGTAACTTTGTTTTAAAATCACCTATAAATATTTCATTATAACTTAATAATAATAATATATTTAAAGTGTTTTTAAAACAAAGTTACATTTTAATTTTAAAATATTATAGACAATATTAGTACGTGCGAAAGCTACTGGGTACCGTCTGCACAGGGATTTAAATGAGCTTTCAATATTCAGTAACTATAAGCAATATTATCTACAAAACAACACTAGTTTATTACACTTTTCGCTAAACAATAGAAACATACACATGTGTGATCAATTTACGTTAAAAAAATGAGAAACATTTTTAAATGGAGGTGCTTTAAAATTAAAACAGATCAATTAATTTCTTCAGTCAAACACCAATAAATCGTTTCGTTTTACGCTGCGTAATTTACGTCATTTTGATGTACTCATATCATTAATTTAAAATACAATTTATGTCAACGAATATTGCCCTAAACCTTCCATTAAAAAATAATTTGAAATGTAAATCACTATTTCATAATAATGAAATTAATAAAAAAAATACAAATGTTCAATGGAATAAATTTAACTGACAGACAGTGAAACATTTTTTTGAAAGTTTAAAGTCGGACTCGGTATTGGTTTCATCAAACAAAACGTGACTTTTATAATTAACATAAACTCGCATTCTTTAATCTAGACTTAAACTAATTGGGTAATAATTTTATCCATTAGTAAACATCTGATTAGTTCAGTGATGAAATTTTTTCTAATACAATATTGTAATATTACTCAATTGCAAATATCTAATTTATGAATTTCTACAAACAATTTAACTTTTAAAATTGAAGATTTAAAACTATGTACATATATGTCTGATAGACAATTGTGTTCACTTTTAATAAAAACTTAAAAAGTAGAATACGCAGATTAAATTAAATGTGTAACTTGAGTATGTGTAAAATGGAGTATTGAAAGTAGAACTATGACTTTGCCCTATTTTGCCACATGTAAATATATTTTTGTTCAAAAACTCATATATTATTGGTGTCTCAACTTGTGTGTCTCATCTTTTCTTTTTATACAAAAGATGGTGGATGACGAAGCATTCCGTATATCATCCGATGTATCATCCGTAAGGTGAATAATACAGTGTCTGATAAACCAGAATAAATGTTTTTAATGAAAATTTAAAAACATATTCATAAGAAATCCTTGTAGGTACAATATTTATTGAGTAAAAATATAAAATTTATAAAAAACAACTATTTACCCTAATGCATTCTCGTGAAAGGCTGTTATACCTTGGATAAGTTTACTGCTTCCTCTATACTCAGATAATACCTACCATAGTTTCGTTCTATCAACTCGGTCATACGCCTTCTGAAATTCCACAAATGCGCAAAAACGTCTTTGGTTTTTTGCCAAAAACATTCCTTACATACTGTTCAAATAAAAAAAATGGTTAATGCACCCTTTCTCATTCATTATTCCATTCTGAACATCCTTTGTCTTTTGTTGTTTAGTTAGTTAGTTATAAAAGTTATGAAAAATAACAAACATGATCAAAAATTTTTTTTTATTGTATACTATATATACATTTCATTTTAAAATATATTAATTATATTATAAGTAAATGTCAAGGGTATGTATTTCAAGGAATTTTACAGCGTTTTTACTAAAGACTGCCACATGAATGAAACCTACATTACATGTCAAAATATTTTCTGAAAATCAGTTTATACATCTCAGATTGCCTTGTTTTGACGGTTTTGAGATTGAAATTCAGGTTTCAGTAAATGCGGAGATAGAGTGAAATTAATAAATTCGGCAATGTGTTGAAATGGGTTGATCATGTTACTGTCATCCGTACATTTTTATATCATCTGTGTAATCGTAAAATTGACATTAATGTTGCAGAAAGTGACAAGTAGAACAAGTTAGCGATATTCGTGTATTACAAAACACCAGAAATACAAGCTCAAGAAACCACTCGTTTTTTATACGATACCAGTTTCAAAGTCGATTTTAGCAGTTATGTCGATCGATTCCCCGAACATTGGCGATGTACAAGGATTGCGGACACCTACACTTGCAATGTGACGCACACATCACAAGACTTACTTATGGATGTAACAATTTGCCTATGTTAAAACTAGCCCCAATCTTCCCTACTAATATATAACAATGATTTTTAAAATAAATTTATTTCATGGAAAAACCCAATACTCCTCAAGGGAATCGTACACATCAGCATTAATAAAGTTAAACAAGCTTGAACGAGTATGCGAATGCAACTCCGATTGTCCTAGCTATGGCTGATATTTTACCTTTTTCTACATACTATTCTTACTATCGCAGTAAATTCTTTTATCCTGATCTCTTTCACTTAATTATTTATATTTTATCAAATATATAGCGAATGAATAAATAAAATATCAAATTTGTTTTAAACCACTTTTGTCTTCTTTAGGGATGGATACGTATCCATATTTGAAGAAGACAAGATGTTTGTTGAAATCGACTTCAATAACAGTACCAAAAATAAAAGTGGTAAAAGTAAACAAATCTGTGTTGAATTTAATTAACAAAGTTTTTTGAAATATGCCATAAAGTATTAGCAAAAATGAAAAAAACATGAGATTTATGATATATGTATGAGTTCCAAAATTTTGAATTGTTGTCAATCGTGGGTTAGAATGGTAAATGTTACGGTGTATAAAACGATCACTTAACCAGCCTGTGACAGGTCATAAGGTCGGTTAATACCCAGGCCTCCATTTTTTCGTAATCTATGTTGAGAAATCAAAATGTAAAATGACGAAAATGTTGTGAACTATTAACTTTAAAAAAATATATGATCCTAATTATAACGGCTAAATTTTACAACAGTACATTTTCCCGCCATTCTGCGACCGTCACACTAGAAAATGGCGGCAAATATTAGCCGAACAGTAAGTACCTACCTACTTGATGTTCGGTCCCACAGCCTTGACCTACCTTAGAGCGCCAGTACTAGGGCAGTTTTTATCTCGTGTGAACGTTATGTTTTCTGCAATTAAAAACTACTTTCACAGACTCATTATAAATTCTTTGTACTCTCGATAAAGTAGCCGAAATGAGAGCGGATTCACGATTTTGTTGCTGTTGTTTTAGCTAAAACAGGCAGTGAGTCGTCTAGCGGCAGATAACGCCTAACTCAAAGTTTACATTATGCAATTTTTAATACCTAACATCGGATATAATAAATATCCACATTTTATTGTGATTTATATTTGAGATACTAGCTGTTGTTTTGGGTCAGTCTGGTTGAATGAAAAAGAAATAAAGAAAATAAAAAGCACACATTTCTAATATGTACGTATATTGTCACAATCCTTTGCACAGATCTATGAAACCACGGGGTTATCGACGTTGAAAATGTTTTGTGACAGCTTCTTAATTTCTGAAATTTTGGTTTGCAATAATAGTCTAAAAGAAATAATCGAAAGTCAATGCTTCATAGTTTAAAGTATTCAATGCTCTATAGTCTATAGGAAAGGGAATTAAAGAGAAAAATTGACAGAGAATGGTGAATAGAAGCAATGAGTAGGGCACTCGGTGTTACATTCCAGCAATCGCACAAGCTTGTGTAAATATGGTACTTCTAATATGTACTCATACCTTGAAGAAAATCACTTTACTGACTAAAATATTTTTTTTTGTAATTTTAAAATTTTGTCTAACTAATTTTAACGTAAAGAAAAACTACCAATTTTAGTAAAGAAAGGTTGTAACTTTTTGTTAATTGAATTTAAAACAAATTTAACACGTTAAACACCAACGCTAAAATTTGTCAATTTTTAAACAAAAAAATGGTTATTTACGTACATAGTTTATTAAATAGAAGTCATTTTTTCACCCTAATATTTATTAAATATTACCCTGGACTGGTACCTGAAGCGGAGGGCTGATCACCTTTCCTTAATGTGTTAACGACCAAGATAACACTGCGTTTATATGATGCAGTGCCCTATGCACCATTGGGGTGCAGATAAAGGTATGATTATATAGTTTATTTCATTTTTTGATTTGACGATGGGTTCCATAGTCAAAGCATTTTGAATATATCTCTTGATTGAGGTCACTGGTGTAAAGCGTCTTAAACCATAACGAATGTTTAGTGTCCGATTTGGTTTTATTGTCACATGGCACTTGATCAAACGTTATAAATATGATTATTTGGGATGATATTATGAGGATGGTAAATACACAGGGGGTGAGAAGCGACCGATTTTTTGTGCAATTTTCACAAGGTCAAGATATAAACAGGTTTTATGCCTTCGAGCAAAAGTAAGCTATTGCACTCATATAAATAGAGCTATGTAATCAAATTGAATACCACTCAATTAATTAGCATATTTGATTCATTTTTAATAATAATGTTGTGGTGTGTTATATATTATATAGTGTACCGTAAAGTGGGTATACATTGCACCAAAATATTGCATTTTTTCAAAAAATTGTCTATTCAGATCAGGTTTTTTACTTTTTCTGAGGTTTCAACTATTGCAATGTAATAACACATATACCTGTAACATGTCTGATATGTTTTTAAATTTATATCTATTTTGCCTGTATTTTTTTTTATATTTATATTTTGGTGCAAAGTATCCCGGGGTAAAGTACAACTTTGCACCATGATATTTTCTCTACACTTTTCGTACTAGAATCCAAATTGATGCAAAGTAAAGGCTATCCTACAAGTTTTGTTGCACCTTATGAAGGGTTTTGGCTCACAGTTCACTAAATGCAGATTATAATATTGTATAATTATGGAAAAATAAGACACTTGATAGAATTTTTTTTAAAAAAATATTGAAAAATCTAACAAAAATGTTTTTTTTTTCAATACTGAAGGTTTAAAATTATAAAAAATAAAAGGTGGATATTAAAACATATCGTACTACATAGGTAATTGGATTTAAAATTAAATTAGGTCTAAATATGGTCAAGTTCCGGGACGGTAAAGAAACCTCTTTTGGATTGCATTTTCGGTTCTTTTATGGAACCCGCTACATCCTTCCAAGAATATTGAAGAAAGTCATCCTTCATCGGCCACTTCCACGATTTGAGACTCTCCTGCATGGATTTAACAGCTCTGTCTTTCTTTATTTCCAAAATCTGTCCCGGAAAATTTTCTCCTTCATAATGAAATACGACATATTCTCCCACCTTCTTTTTTACTGGTCCTAATGAAACGGAAGAAAAAATACGATAACTGGTTTCAGTCATCGTTTTTGTTCTTCTTCCTCTTCCTTAAAGCTTCCGTGGTAACTATAATCAGTTAATGCTAGATATGCTGGAAGTTTCGATGCGGAAGGTGGGATCATTGATGTAGTTGGTTCAGGTAGCATTTGTGTCTCGTCAACGTTCATTTCGTCATTTGGATCGTGAGCAATGCTCTTACCTGGTTCTATCGGTATCGTTTTCCTGCGTTTTAAGACTGAATTCTTTGGGTTGAATCTGTTTTCTTCCAAAAACTGTTGAAAACTCTGGCGCACGTCATCGTCATACGCTTTTAATGGCAACCGATTAAGCAACTGACTAGTTTTAGCAACAGTCAAGGTTTTATGTCTTTGCAAAAATGATCTTATCCATTCAGAGCCTGGTACGTTGTTCTTTAATATTCGTACTCTTCTGCCAAATCTATCCAAATAGGCTATTAGAACGTAGCGAATGTTAAAAACACTCACTGGGAAACCGTACTCACTAATGTCTACTATGCAGTTTACGAAGGATTGCTCTTCGCCCTTGTCACATATCGGAGGTTTTCCCACAGGTTTTGTGTGCCGAATTTTTGAACTTATAGTTAATCGTCCTTCTGAGGATTTTCTTCAGTCTTTCTTTGACTGATTGTACCATTTCGAATGGCCTCCAAACACTGCTCCACTCTCTTCGGTGTAAAATCGCAGTATCGTCTGGCATAAGGACGCTGTTTGTGTGTTCTTGACATTTTTGAAAAAAATATACCATCAGGAATTAAGTAAGTACACAAAACCTATAGATATTTAGCAAAAATGTCAAGTTGTATTAGCCGTTTAAAGACTTTTCATCAAATTAATTAACTATGGCCTTTTGCGGATACTTTGCACTTGGTGCAATGTTACCCCAAATGTGGTCAATACAAGTCATTTCTTAAAAAATATTATTTTTACAAAAACTTGACAATGTAACTAAAAAATACAGCATTTGAGAAAAGCAGGGCCTATCTACCTACGATTTAGAGACCACTCGCTTGTTGTAACTAGTTTCAGTATACTGATTCCACTGGATTTTTTCGGACACAATTTTCAGACAGAAAACTTTCTTTACGTTCGGACAGGAAAAACGCATTGAAGCAATAGCGACCGACTGTTACTTCTGTAAACTAAAAAGTAGATTGAAGTGCCATCTATCAGAAACAATAGAAAGTAGAATGAAAAATGACATGTATCAGAGATGACCAGCTCTACAATTTCTTTACAGTAGGTGGTGCAAAGTATCACCCATGGTGCAAAGTATACCCACTTTACGGTACTATTAAAAAAAAACTTTATTCACCACGTAACTTTTTACAATTTGCGTAATCGAAATAATTGGAACATTACATGAAATGCGTATTTAAAATACCGTTATTTTATTTTTGAAACATAAACAACGACCATGGTTATAATTTCATTATAATGACAGTATAGTACAGGGATGGCAAACCTTTTTGAGCCCGAGTACTAAAATGTTTTTATTTTCTCAATATAATAATATATTATGTCGCGTGCCACATGCCATGGAAATAAAAATGCATCAAATGTTTGAGTAACATTAGATTTTCAATATAAAAGAACATTAGTGCATCGAAAAAAATTATTAAGAACTTATTAATGGAACAAAATAAACTTTATTAAAAAAAATTAAACTTAATTACTAGTGACATTTTTGTTGTTGGATGCTAGATGCCATTTTTTTATATCGGGTTCATAGCTGGTAGCGATTAAAATAAAACAACAGTATACTTTCGCCTGTAAGTCTACTTCTTATGTATGATTCAATAAAGGTCATTGAAGAAAATAATGATATATGGCAATAAGTCCACGAATATTTTTTTTAAATGCCCATTTCAATTTTTTAAGACAAGAATTTTTAAAGATGTAAAACAACAGCAGCGTTAATAATTTTTCGGAAAACTTAAAATCTATGAAAAATTATCAAACCTTCAAAACTAAATTTAAAAAACATATAAGACTCACTTCTACCTAGACTCTTTACCAAGAAATATTTTATTTATTTTTAACTCACTTTGTTTATAAAAATAATAATAGTTGTTAAACGAACTCTCTCTCTAAACACAAGTATCTACTTTATTAGAGAAGTAGAAACGTTATATTTGAAATGTTTTGTATATTTACCAACTATTTTGTATTATTTAAATATGTATTTTGTAAAACGAAAATTCAATTTTAAAAAATCCGGGATGAATTGCTAAGTCGTAAGTTGTAAGTATTATCCGTCATTTTCGGCATTCCTCTGGACCGGTCCAACGAATCGATCTCGCCATCAGTTCACCATCCCTGGTATAGTAGCTACAATAAATGAAACTATAATTTTGTTTTACGATAAAAGGAAACTTTAAATTAATCGATACCATAATAGTTGAACAGCGGATAGGATGCAATAGAACGTTAAAATCCTTGACTTTTCATAACATTCTAATACATACAATACTCGTACAATCCACTGATCTTGATCTGTCTCGAACTGTGCATACCATCGCGCGTTGTCTTGTGGTTTACAAACTAAACGGAAGGGTTTTACAATCGATTACTTTTCGTCTTACTCGTATAGCACAAAAATTATTCTTCTTTTTCCTGGCTCCATCCCAACTCGTCGTCTTTGTTGGGGTCAGCTCTCCTCGTTCTCAGGTTTAGGTATTTCCACTTACCTTAATTACGAGTTATTTTTAACATTTTGACATCTCAATATAGATCAAGAACATACATCAACATACAACATGTAAATAAAAAAAATAAAAAATTGAATTAACGTTTTACCTAGTAAATGCAACTATTTCTTAAAATCTACTGTGACACGTGTTTTGATGCATTCTGCGTCATTTTCAAACACCGTATAAAAATACATAGAATTTACCACAAAGTGACTGCCGAATCAATGTTTAAAAATCTATTTTGAGCTATTGTACATACTAGGAGACACATAAAATTACATCAATTTAGTACAATATTATAAAATAAAATATGTTTAAACGTCCTTTTAGCTCATATTTTTGTAAAAATATCATTTATGTGTAATATCGAAATAAATACGTAAAACGTAGTACAACTTTCGACATTTAAAATAAGTCGAATAAAAACTTTTATTAAAATTCCCGATTTGAATAAAAGTTACGTTGATTTGATTGACGAGATGATTAGAGTGATCGGAGATATTTATCTTTAATTTGAAAGCTGTATTCAGTTTTTCATTCACGGTGAAATACCTGATTTTAATTTGATATTATTAGTTTAATATATATTTGATTCTGCGTGAATAATTTTGACAGAGTGATATAAAGGCTTCCGTTGAATTACACACTTAATGTTGATGGATACATGTTACACGTTTTACATATGCATATTTATTTAAACATGATCATTATTATTACAGATATATTGTTAATAAAAATAATCGTAAGATATTCCGAATCTGGGTAACATTAAACATTCCTTGCATTCTTTTCAATTGCATTTGCTTTTGTTTTGAAAGTTATAATTCAATAATTGTATGTGTTGGAGCCTTGATCGTAAATTTTATGAGTGATTTGTTCATCTTATAAACATACACCAATTCGAATCTTTATTTTATTATAATACTTATATTTTTATGATGGCCTACACATTTTATATGTTTAAATTGCTGCTACTCTCTAAATAGCTTGACTATTCAAAATTAAATTTTAAAGGAGCTGATGAAACAACAACACTTACGACAACGGTCCAGCCCATTTAGGTTTCAAAACTTGTGAGTTTTTGGCCAAACACTCAATCGCTGTTATTTCTCTCCCTACTCGCCTGATCTTGCTCCTTCTGACTTTTTGTTGTTCCCCAAAATCAAAAAAACTTTTGAAAGGAAGATTTGAGACGATTCCCGATAATAATGCAAATGCGACGAAGGAGAATATGTATTTCTTATACTATATAATCTAAGATGACAAGGCGCTTGTAAAAACCGGTTGGAAAAAAAAAACAAATATAAAAGTGGTTACAAAGTTTGAATTTTTTTAGCTTTTCTTGAATGTTTTTCGCAGATACCTTGTGGCACATTTTATAAACCTTATAAAATAAAACACCTGTTTTAACCACTTTTTATTGGTACACTTTTTCCAACCGATGCACCGGTACACCACCGCGGTGGTGTACGTACGGAGTGCGTGGAAGTTTTTGGTATAGTAAGGGAAGGGTAAATAATTTTAACCTAACTAAGAGTATTTCAATGTTTTAGACTTAGTTCATAAACCCTGAGGATGACCAGAATCTTGTCGAAACCGGTTTTTTCGAAAGATTTTTTTCGGTATAGCTAGGATTGGGATTCAGGCCCACAAATCATTACGTCTGAATCATCAATAATTGATGCCAATTGATTAAATTATGTGCTAAATACCGCAGGTCACGTGTTCTCTAAAATATTTCACAAATTCAAGTAGTTTAGACACGAATAATGTTAATTTACACCTTATAAAGATCATTTATGATCGAGAGTCAATGCGGGTATCAATAATTAGAATTCTTTTTAATTAATTACCGTAAAATAAAATGTAAGCTTATTTTTTTAATTGCTTGGTCACGCGGAAAAAATGGCTGTAAAAATCCCATTTTTCCTTGGTTTGGAATTAAAATAAATAAATTATAATTAACAATAAGTAACATATTATTTTTTCACATCTCATCAAAGATGAAGAAGAATATGGAATTCCGGGCATTTACGGGGCTGACGACCGCTTAATTATAAGCTTAAATGATAAAAATGAAAATGATATTTTCTGGCGTTTCTCATGTGTGTTATCCAGGATTAATCCAGGATTCGGACCTCACATACTAATAAAAGAGTTTCTGCTCGATAAAAAGCTTCTTTTCATCTCACCAATAAATGTCTCTAGTGAAGTTCTAATGATTCAAAATAATGTTTCAAAATTAGTTCATAAATATATAAAACTTCCAATAATTTGAGTAGTTTGGTTGTCAATATTGGGTCGAATTGGTGAATGTTACACGTGTGTAAAGTGATCACTTAAACCAGCCTATGATGGTCGTCAGCCCCGTAAATGCCCAGAATTCCATATTCTTCTTCATCTTTGATGAGATGTCAAAAAATATTATGAAAAATACTCCTATAATTGGAGATAATCCACATTTGTGAACAATTATTTGGACCCACTCAAAATGTTGTAAATAAGAAACATATTTACATAGGAATAAATTAAGTGATATGGTATAGTTATACTAAATAAATACATATTTAGGTTAAACTAAACATGAAAATATTTAGTTTTACACTTTGACATCTCAACATACACGAAGAAGAGCATGTAAGCCCCATGACAGGGCTTCACAACCATTGGATGATGAGGAGACTTGAATGATATTAATTTGGGTTATTTCCTACTTTAACCATATTTCCTACTATATTTCGATATTTCCTACTATTTTAGCTACCGTGTTGGAAGACCTGTGTTTGGCTCCAAAAGTGGTAGGAATAGACCGTGGAATACTTGGCATCTTCAAGTACTTCAAACACTTCAAACGTGGTTAGGTCAAAAGTCAGAATAATTGGCGATTCTGTATGAAGAAATGCACGAATGTAGAAAAAGCGAGGATTGTTTGAGAAGACAGATTACTTTGGCGTTCTATTATCTCTGTCTACCCCTGCGGGTCAGCGGCGTGAATAAGCTTCATCGTATTGGTTCGTACTTTTGATTCTTACGATAGTGACCAGCCTTCGGTTTTAATATAATTTACAGACAGCAAAAATATAAAGATACATTAATTTGGAGGCATATGTAACATTAGGCCAGTTTATTGCGATCTTTCCTTAACGATTTAAATTATTTATGAATTAATTGAATATTCTTTACAGCGCCCAATTTTAATTACACTTCGGCTATTATGAATAAAGAGTCCATACTTATGAACGTAGTTAAAAACTTGCATAACAAGTAAATGAGTTTAACAAATTTTATGGATATAGTGAATTACTTCTCCCTTTCATCTTGATTCACCGTACTTTTCTTCCATTAGCCAGTTTATTACATAAAATATGATTCAACAAGTCTAATTTGTTTACAACAATCTCTGTGTTTGTGTAAGAAGTTATATGTAACGAAATTGTATAATTTATACGATTATAGATTAATAAAAGCGCCAGTAACAGAGTTATAGCAAAATTTCAGCAAGAGTGTAAGATTACAACGAAATGACACCAGACATGACAATATTATTGTAAAATTACATTAGTTAATGTATTTAAGAAATTTAACAACATATTGCGTGATAAGAATTTCTGATTTTTATTAGTGTGAAATCTATAATATAACGAGTTCTCAGAAAATTGTGTATGTGATGTTTCATACTTATTTGTGTCACAATACAAAAATAAAAAATAATAACAGGTTCGTATCTGACCATTTTTTATGATAATTCATTCGTACGTAATAACTTTCTTATCTTCCTAGACCATTTTTTTAAAATAAGTAAATATTGCGATCTAATTTCACACACGTATACCGACTCTATACAACGGCTTAAGTGGAGTACGACCATCGGATTTAGCCTTCTTATTTTGTTCAATATTGGAGAAAGGCCTCCCTCTTGGACTTCCACAGTTGCCTGTCGGATGCGACTCTTTTTCAGCGCAGGCACGCTACTTTTTTTTTTAATATCTGGGGCCTACCCAGGCTTCTGAGTCCTGTTCTAGGCTACCAGTCAAGCAACTTTTTCATCCGTCTATCCTCAGACATAAGTGGCACGTGACCTGCCCAGATTTGAAAGAAACTTATCGAGCTTTGTGAACAAGTTTTAAGCTCGTATATCGTGTATCGTTTTATACGATGATATTAACAATTTTAGTTTTCTACAAATTATCTAAATTGTCACAAAGACGTATGAATAAATTTTTGTAGGCACTGAAATCCTCGTTTACATGATACTACCTCGATAATTTCCACATGCTACCGTGTAAAAAGCATACAAAATTAAAAATTAATTCATTGCTGCAATATGGTTGCAGTTTCACTAAATACATTTTACTTTCAATTTTTACATAATGTTGAGATTGTGTGGCTCTGCCATTTTTGATAAAATGTTAATTATGTAAATATTAAGGCTTATAAGGAGTTCTAATACAGCAAAAATTGGCAAAAGAAGGATGAAAGTAGACTGAATACAGTCGGAATACGATCTCTCGAATAGTATAGATAAGTACTATCGATAAAATTAAGAGAGGAGAGTTTAGATAGCTTGGACATGTGGAACGAATGTGTGAGGATAGAACGATAAATTATTTTCTATCGTGAATGTAGTCAGAAATTAAAGTAGAAAAATATAAAAGAAAACGCAACATGATCTAATATTTCGAATACTTGGAAATAGTAAGTTCAGGAGTCAAATTAATTGACAAGTATGTGTGAGGAGATGCATGTTTGTGGAATGAATGTTTGCAAGGCAGAGTGGTGTGGCGTTCTATTTTATTTGCTTAACCCTGTGGGGAAGTAGCATGATGATTAGTTCGTTAGTTTTTTAAACAAATGACGATCTTTTAAGACCTTTGAGCACTGAACAAAACATCTCGTTTTAAAAAATGTACTTTCATCAAATGAAAGCCACTTTGCCACTTCGTGGCAAATTTTGCCACTTTGTTGAAAAATCTATACATATTTAATTTAAGTTTTACTTATTTATTGATTCGGCATTAACTTTGTGGAATGACATGTTTATTTTATTAAATTTAAACTCTTGAATAAATTACTTTAATGAGTTTTATTTTATTTTAGTTATGTTTTAATTTGTACCAGAAGATGAAAACATCTGTCGTTTTCGAAACTAGTTGTAAATAAAAATAAAATACATTAAAGTGGTATATTCAAGTGTTTAATTTTAATAAAATAAGTTTTACTTAGTAGGTACCTAAGTATTCACCTCTTTTTTATCATTATAAAATGTACTGCTAGGTGTGATTTAATACCCACAGAGCTAAAATTTCAAAACAGAAATAAAACCACACGTACTATATTAAAATACTTCAAAGTGCAAGTGTTCATTCCAAAGTGTTGCGAGATGTGACGGCCTTGCGTTGAGAAACTGTATCGATTCTGTAAAGAAGAGTTGCTCATACGAAGACCTGTTATTTCGGTAGGTAGGTGCCCACATTAATAAATATAATGAACCCTCCCATCCAGATCTTTCTCAAATAATTACGTAAGAACTTTAAAGTGAATGTGGAACTTTTTTGGTTGAAATAAAACAACCGCTTGAATTCGACTTTCAGCAATTTAAATACATGATGAAAGAGTTTCTTTTTTTTTTAAATTTTACAGCCTTTATTTTTACCGTGCAAAAAATAACGTGTAAAATGATTGGCACTTGACATTTTTGACATTATGAATAAGCTTTTCGGATATCTTACAAAATGACTTTGTTATTCAATTACAGTATATCTCATTATAACTTAATTAGTCTTAAGGAAGAAACTGTTGGCTGTGTCGACAACATAATTAAGTTTAAATTAAATAAACAGGTTTTTCACTTAAAGTCGGACATTTTCAAAACCAAATTGGACACCTTTTAAATCGAATAGGACGTTGTATGAAACGAATTTGTCAATATATTGTATTTTATAAAAAAATGTTAGAATTATTAAGAAATATATTCATATTTGTACTATACAAACCGTCAGTGTGAATACCTGCCCACGTCTTTTATTCTTAAGACTAGCGAGTACGTTAGTCATCAAGGTGGCAAGCCTGCACGGCGCGCCGTCATAGTCTCTACGCGCGATGTGTACTGAAGTCTTCAGACAAGATTTTCAACACTACTTTGAATCATGATTACCTACTACATAAAACATATTTTAAAATTCTAACATTTTTATCAAATACAATATAATGTCCAATTTATTTTATATTACCGTCCGATTGGAAAAAAAAAAACAAAGTTTATTTTTGATTTTCGTTTTCTCAAAAATCTCACCATACTACTGTGTTTGAAAACGATGAATGTATCGAAACACATGTCGAAATAGATTTCAAGAAAAAGTGGTAGTAATCAGGTAAAAAATAAATTAAAAATTTGTGAACAAGTATTAAGACACACTCAAAACGTTAAGATGGTTAGTTAGTTATTTACTTAATCCTTTTTTTAATTTGTTGCTTAAAATGTTTTAAGTCATATTTTATATTCATTCTAACCCAGTGCATCAAAATTTGTAAACTTATACAATAGTATTACACAAGTTTACTGATTTTTTATTACGCATACATTTTTTTTTATGCACAGTACCAACTCCACACGGTAAATAATGCTACAATAAATTATTGCGCCTTCGTTCAAGGCCTATTCACCATCTCAGATGATTTTGTAACAATGCACTATGCATTCATTTTGACCCCTTAGAAAGCAGAGATCCTCTGAAGGAACGGTTGATGCATTTTCACAGATAATTCGCATCTCCACGCGTTCGGCTCGTGTCATCAAACTGCTTCCTGTAATCAGAACCACCGCGAAGATGTTAATTTCCCCACTAATTTCATTTAATTACCATTTCAAAATCTTTCATTTCGGAACACTTAAAATGATCGCAAATTAATGTCTCCATCGTCACTTTAAATATTTAAATCAAACACTGAATTTCGTCAACTTTGATGTTTTTAATAGATTTATATTATCCACTGACACTTCGTGATGGAATTGCATTTTAAATTTATTATTAGATTAAAACCAATATTTTTAGCTTTTCCACTTTTTTATTTGACCAGCGACCGGGTTTCGTCGTTACCGACATCATCAGACCAGTCTGATGATGTCGGTAACGACGAAACCCGGTCGCTGGTCAAATAAAAAAGTGGAAAAGCTAAAAATATTGGTTTTAATCTAATAATAAAAAAATTGAAGTTTTTATTTTTATTTTGAAAACATACAAACAAATATTCTTTGACAACTGTTTCGCCTTGTTATGCATTTTCAAACTCTTCATAAAAGCAAAAATATGTTTGTATTTATGTTTTTTTTAAATAAAATTAACATTTAAGTAGACTCAAATCAGTATTTGATTAAAATATTTAAAGTATAAATATGGAGTTCCACAAAAGAAATGCCAGGTCAATAAATGAGGCGAAGATTGTTTCTAAAGACAGATTAGTGTGGCGTTCCATTCTCTCTACCTACCCCTCTGGAAAGCGGCATGGCTCGTTATACCTATAGATAAAATCATTATTCTGATAAACTTTATATATCTGGCTTATTATTATTTTATGTAGTATTTTATTATATATACATAATATTATTTTATCAAAAAAAATGTTAAATAATCTGGTTTTTAAAGATAAATATTTATGGAAATGAGTGTAATTTACACCTATATCAAAATCAGGAAACCCAAATAAACAATTATGTAGTACGTAGTAAAGTAGAGAACTTCCCATTATACTGAGACAAATACATATTAAAGTATTACAATTATGTATACTTTTTTATTCCATTCCATCCCATTTCCATTACCAAAGAAGAAGAAGATGATCAAATGCGATGTCCTCAATTTGAATTTAATAATGATAACTACCAAATCACTTCACCATATTTGGTATGGTTTTTATAAAAACCTCGAATTTATAAATAACGATAATAATATGTATTTAAGTTTTTATTTAAACTTCCTCTACATGCTGAAATCAATAAAATGTATATTTAGTGTATTGGATTATATTTTATTTTATTTTATTTTATTCATTTGGAATTTTTACAGCCACTACAAAACAATATACATACAACAACTATTAACAAATCTACAGCCAATTAAAAAAATCCACTGATAATACTATTCTTATGAAAGTTATGTTGATTGAGGTGAGTGTGTGTGTGTGTGTGTGTGTGTGTGTGTGTGTGTGTGTGTGTGTGTGTGTGCGTGTGTGCGTGTGTGTGTGTGTGTGTGAGTGTGTGTATAGTACCTATTCCATGTCAACATGAATCGTCCAACAAACAGGGATTATATTTTACAGATTCAATACAAATCAAGTCGATTAGTTTCTTAAGGAGAGGATTAGAAATAAATATTATAAATTGATTAATTTGGCAATCACTTTGTGGAAATATCTATCCATTTACATTTGTGTTTTACTTGAAACGGATGCGTAATGCATCGAAACACGTGTCACAGCAGATTGTAAGAAAAAATGGTATTTTTTACCAAGTAAAACTTAAATAAAAAATATATATTATTTAGTTCACGCATAATATATTTCCTAATAGTTCAATGTGCTCTTGGTCACGTGTCATCTTCTCATAATAATACGTCATACCTCTGATAAACTGTTGAGAACATTCGTTTAGCCCCATTCCGGAAACTCGTATATTAGATAACTGAACCCAATTTCGCTTCGATTGTATTTCATAAATAATAAATAGCTTATTAAATCAGCAAAAAATATACGCGTGTCCATATATAGCTCACTCCTTTCAACAACGTCATATATCAAAAATCGTCAGTTTTCTGTTGTGAATGTTTTCGGAATGCTCAGAAAATGTACTTACCCGCTACAGGGCAGAAAGTTTTGTTTTTGCATATTGAAGAAAAGGTATTCTGTAATTCTTTTTTGAAATATACTAAATATTTTTCAAAAAAAGAAAAAACATTCATGTTTTACCTCAAAAGACCCGTAGCAAAGTAAAAAGTTCAATAAGTTACTTGATATTTATTTTTAATACATAGTATTATATTTTTAAACTTTAAAAACGATCTACTGAAAAATCAAGTTTTTTGATATATGACGTTGTTGAAATGAGTGAGCGATATCCGCGAAAACTTGTGACACTTTTAATATGCAATCAATATCCATTAACGTTACACATCAACCTTACTGTGCTTTGCCGAAACCAATCATTGCTATTAAGTCACGCTTAAATCATTAACGTCGAATTGTTTCTTCATTCAATGCTGAGAATTTCCATATCATTTGGATATTTCTTTTGACCGTAAGATAAATATCAGGAACGACCTTCATCTATTTATTTTTCAATTTTGCGCCAGTTCACAAATGGGAATGAATGCAGCCAAATGTTGCGTAACAATTAATCGTCGTTCTTCAAGATTTGGAGGTCTGGCAAATTGATATTTCTTTGTGCTGGCCCATAATTGCTCGCCAAATTGCTGTTTCCTTCGTTTGGCGAATTGATTGTTTTACTTAATTTATGGAAGAAAACAAAATTAGAATCAAAGCTGGAGACCTTAAACGCTATATATGCTTTTAATATACTATAATACCAACTTTCTTTGATGCATGTACATATACATATAAAAATATATTTTTATTAATGGCATGTAAAAAGAAAAAGGAAGAGTGTCTGTTTGTTGAAATTATTGAGGTCATTGTGTTACCAGTGTGTGTGGGAGAGATGAGAATGTGGTATTCAGAATAAGAAGCCATAAAACTGATGTATGTCGAGATTAAAAAATCTACTTCAATATATGTATTACATGACCATCAAGGTTCTTACATATTTACGGACATGTTTAATAAATATTATCATCATGTATAATCATTAGAGAAAACGAATTAATTTTTAATCCTCAATTACTATATCGTCAGATGGATAAACTTATCATATTATATATAAATAAATATAAATATATATATATATATATATATATATATATATATATATATATATATATATATATATATATATATATATATATATATGTGTATTTATATATTTATAAATATATATATATATATATATATATATATATATATATATATATATATATATATATATATATATTTATATATATATATATATATATATATATATATATATATATATATATATATATATATATATATATATATATATATATATATATAAACATATGTGTGTGTGTGTGTTATATGCAAATAACGAAAACAATAGAAATTATATGCTCCTTCGTTTGTACTTATATTTTGGAGCACTGAATCCAATTTTTGTAATATATTTTGATTTTTTTAAAACATGAGTATTATCAACTATATAGTAACTAATAGTCAATACTGTATTAAATCAACACCCTTTGCATTATTCACGAAGAGAGAAAAACCTCTAAACTTTTGAATATATTTAGGTGCCTGAGACGAATACTGGGTGTAAGATGGTATGACGTCACAAATGAGTATGTGAGGAGTAGAACGCAGAAACCTCTCATATCGGAAGTCCTAAAAAAGAGATGATGAATGCTTGAAAGACGGCTGAATACCACCTGAGAACATTAACCCCTCATATCTCTTCTTTCGAACTGAGGATGTCCCTGGAAGACCGCTAACGATTATTCACCAACTGTACTCAGTAGAACTTTCGGGATGCTGAACTGTTCTAGGATAAAGCCGAGAAGATGGTACTGGTAGACTTGATTTTTTGTTGGTCATACGCTCCACCTAGAAAACGAACATAGATGCATCATTTAGTGCAGATAAAGCTCAAATGAAGGAAAATATATCTTACATGAAAACCAACAAAAAATCCTTCTTCTTCTAACCCTTATTCGCACCCAATGGTGCTTAGGGCACTGCATCATAAAAACACAATGTTATCTTGATCATTAACATGAAGGAAAGGTGATCAGCCCTTCGCTTCAGGTTACCAGTCAAGGGAAATTTTGACTAAATATTAGGGTAAAAAAAATACTAATATTTATTTGACCCCACCTGGGAATCGAACCCGGGACCTAAAGTACGGTAGCCCAGCGTGCTGATGTACAATACGAAGGCAGACGAAAAAAAAATCTTGAGTGAAATATTGCAATTTAAATGCATAACCGCCTTTTCATAAGAATTCTTTTTAATAATATGTTTCATGCAATTTTGCAATTTTTGTAATAATTGGCGAGAAGCTATTATGAAGCATTTAAAAAATATTTTTGCACGAAAATAAGTTGTTCACGTAATATAATTACCGACTTATTGCACATTTGAAGTCTGAAATAATTTAAAAGTTTCCTTATCGCTCAATATCCGCAAAAACATCTGCATGTATAATGTAATTCGCAAATTACTTGACTTATTTTGAACGGCTATATATGTATTTTAGATGTTGGGTAAGTGAAACATTGATGGACATACACCCAATGGCATTATTGGAAAGCTGGCTCCATAGAACAACAACAAAAAAATCCTGACAAAATTCAATAACAACATTTTGAGAGTCTACAAATACTTGTTCACAAATCTGGATTATCTCCAATTACAGGAGTTATATTTCTGACGTTTCTCATGTGTGTGATTATAATCCAGGATTCGGACCTCACATACTAATATAAGTGTTTCTACTCAATAAAAAGATTATTTTCATCTCAAAATTGGATTTTATATATAGAACTTCCAAGAATTTGAGTAGTGTGGTTGTCAATAATTGGTAGAATTGGTGAATGTCACACGTGTCTAAAAAGATCACTTAAACCAGCCTATGAATAATGCTCAGACTTATACCCATATTCTCTTCATCTTTGATGACATGTCAAAAAATAATATATGAAATATGCAATAAATTGACTTGTAAAATTATAAGCTAAAATAATTTTTAAATCATGTTTTCAAGCGTTTTTCAAATATGTGAATATAATTCGGACTTCACATAAAAATGGAAAAAAGTATCTGCTTAATAAAACCTTTCCTAATCCCAACATAGATGGCTGTTATGAACTCGCACATACTATGTTACGAGATTGATCAATATATCTAGAAGTTTCTGAAATTTGAGTGTATAGTTGTACACCATAGGTAGCATTGGTGAATGTTACATGTGTGTAAACGATCACTTAACCAATCCTATGACGGTCGTAAGCCATGTAAATGCTCATACTTCCATATTCTTTTACATCTTTTTTGTGATTTCAAAAAATAATGTTAAAAAAATAACTCCTAATTACAGATAATCCAGATTTGTAAACAAGTATTTGGACACACTCAAAATGTTGTAAATAACCAAAATATTTGAAAATTAAATTTCTTACATGTATGGATATGGTGGTTGACGCGATAGAGTTGGAAGATAGAAAATCTAGATCTATATAAACCATGAGTATTCTCAACAAAAGAAAGACTTATTTGCATTTAATTAATGCAACTTTATCGATTATTTTTGGTACCTAGTTTGCGACTGGGACCGCATGTGTTGAACTGTGCCATTCAGATAGTTATCTATGGAGAGTAAAATTGAATACTTCCGCTGGTAAACTGGACCATTATGATACCGTCGTATTCTCTTGGTATAATAATAATATATTACACCTTATTAAATAATAATAATTTATAAGACTGTCCGTCTTATTACATCATGCCAAGCCTCGGAAGTTATTTATAACGAACCCGATATATTTTCAGATCAATTTCGTTTTATTTGTATTGAGTATATTACTCGTATTGCAATAATTTTTGTGGCAGATTTATGGTAGTACTATCCGTTGATGGGTTAAAACATTTAAGTTTATTACTGCAAATAACTTTGAAATAATAATGTGTTATATCAAACTGATTTTATTTTTATTGGAGTTTATTAAAAAGCTTTTCCAAGACGAATCTTATAATGTCATTGAAATTAAAATAATAATTATTTATTTATTTATTTAAACTTCATGTACAGAAAATAAATAAGTACATTGGTGGGCTTACTTCTAAAAAGCAATATCTGCCAATGAACCAAAAACAGACTAGTGGTATTGATCAAAACGTTTGATATCAGATATCGCTTGAACATTAAAAAAACTTAAATTACAAATTAACATATAAAAAAAAACATAAATTACAAAAGATGATATATCAGTAGAGAAAAATTTTGTGAATTTACCTGTTATTCGATGATTAATAATAATATTGATTTATACGTGGTTTGTTTACCTATGGGCGTTTGTCCATCACTTGAAATTACACGGAATTTTACCGTCCGGCATGATGATTGGCTTGGCTTGTGCGTTTGTCCATCTTTCTTCGGATCGGAGCTCTTGATCAGTGCGTGAACACGTTGCGCGCAAATTCGATCACGCTCAACTGTCGTAGTCGCTTTCATTTTTCAAAACCGAACTGCCGGACAGTAAAATTCCGGGTAGTGGACAAGCGCCCTATGACATTTTGTATCATTGTGTAGAAAATACAGATATCTTCAATCCTTTCTTTCCGGTTTCATTCTTACAAGTATGTTTATATCTTTTTGTGTGTAAAGAGTGGCTTCCCAATATTAAAACACCGTTTTTGTTCAAAAAGAAATATATATATATATATATATATATATATATATATATATATATATATATATATATATACATTTAAATATATATATATATATATATATATATATATATATATATATATATATATATATATATATATATATTATATATATATATATATATATATATATATATATATATATATATATATATATATATATATATTTTATATATATATATATATATATATATATATATATATATATATATATATATATATATATATATATATATATATATATATATATATATATATATATATATATATATATATATATATATATATATATATATATATATATGTATATATGTATATATATATATATATATATATATATATATATATATATATATATATATATATATATATATATATATATATATATATATATATATATATATATATATATATATATATATATATTATTTATATATTATTTTTAATTTTGCACGGAGACACGTGTCACTCCTCACCCAGCCTGCGAGTACACCCTTAAACCTTTATACACGAATACAAGAATTTGTAAATATTATTTGACGTTTTAAAGACTCGTTTTCAAAGATATTTGAAAAAATATTTGAATAAACTTGACCGTAATAAGAAAAACGTTAATGCAGTATATTAAGCACGTTATCAATAAAACCCGCATTGTTCTGAGGAAGACATTAAATATGAAAACACCTGATTCTTTTTAATGACCTCAGACTCATATCCTTTATGCTAATAAAATCATTTAAATTTATTTCCGGATTCAATAAATCTCTTTATATTCATCTTCCTTGAACTAATTTGACTTTGGCAGTATAATAAAAAAAGGAAAAATCAATTGAAAAAATCATATATATATATATAATATTGATAAGTTGTAATTGTTATTTTTCAAACGTACCATGTTTTACGTATTACGTTCATTTCCGTAGTAAAGAAAGCAGTTTTTATCAGGTTCTATATATGTGTATCAAGAGATAAATTAATGTCACACATCACAATAAATCATTCGTTTTCCAGCGAATGTTCACTTTTTATGTATTAACCGATTATATATGATTATAGATTAAAAACCAGTTATTTTAATTTATACAAATATTTATAAAAATTCTACCCTGTTATGTAAACAAACACAGAATTCAGCATGATTTTAAAATTTAACTTAGTCATAAATTTTACAAAAATAAAACAACTTTGTTTTAAACCACTTTTTGTGATTTTTATCCAATCTTCAGAATCAGGGTTAAACATGAACATAATTCTAAAACATTGAAAATTCATAGTTAGGTGAGTGGGCGTGTTTAAGGAATGGGTAATTAAGTTAGGTTTGGATTGTGAGGGGTGTGAAGTTTTTATTACTGTTAATTCTAGGAATAAGAATAGGAAAAATATCAAAAACAGGACTATTCATTTATTGATTTGGCGTTTAATTTGTAGAACTCCATTTTAATTTTAGATTTAATGTTTAAATCAAACACAGATTTTTTGAGTCTACTAAGTTGTATATTATTAAAAAACATAAAATTTAACACTGTGACTATTGTTTCGCCTAGTTATAGCATTTTCAAACTAGGTGAAACAATTGTCACAATACTAATTTTGATGCATTTTAATAAAAAAAAACTTAGTGGACTCAAAAAATCTGTATTTCATTTAAAAATTAATTCATAAAATAGGACTTTTACTTAAATTGAATTGATTAATATCTTACTCCAAGAATTACTTGTACTGTTCAATTTTTTTTTCCATTTTTTAAAATAACAAGAGTTAAGGGAAGGAGGACAAGAGGGAAAGGAAAAGATCAAAGCTCAAGTCAAAAATGAGGGACACACCACGATACAAATGACGACTGACAATGTAAAACGATCTCAGCGCAGACAATGTCGAATTAAACATATTGAAATCCCTATATTCATCGTTTCCCAACTTAAGAGTTCGTATTTTGACCAGTTTGTTTAATTTAGCAACTAAATTACAGTTGAATTCTTGGGCTGTTGAAATATAGGTCTAGTACCTGCCTTATGTAGGTTGTGTAAGTGGATGGTTTATGCAGGCAGTGCTCTTTTAGCATACATTTTACATTAGTCGTCATGTGCAAGAAACAATCTCTTTACCTTTACACGGCTTCATCGTGTTCTGATTGTCGACAATAACTTCACGTTTCCCTGAATAGGAACGGTGAATGTTGATAAAAGTATCACTCTATATTCTATATCCCCTTAACTCATATTATCCGTCAGAGGCCATTTTGATACCAATTACCTACTGAGTAAAAGAAATACTAATTCATATTATTTTTTGACATCTCATCAAAGATAAAATCTTCTTCTTTATCTTTGATGAGATGTCAAAAAATTATTGAAAAATACTTCTTTAATTGGTGATAATCCTGATTTATGAACAAGTATTTGGACACACTCAAAATGTTGGAAATAATAATTAATTAAGATTAATTATTTTATTAATTCTCAATGCAATTAATTATCAGTAATTAATTAGAACGGTGACTGTAGATAACTCTACATTCTTTGTCCTTTTAACTTATTTTACCCGTAAGAGGCTTTTTTGAAACCAAATACTAAGTAAAATAAATAATAATTCATTTAAAACGCTATTTTTGTATTAAATGACTGGCCCAACATATGTTACCAATTCAGGCAAATGAATGTATGATCGATATAATATTTCTAACAAGATAATTGTGATACAAATGATTGATTTGTATTTTCGAGATAAAAGAGACGTAAACAATAATTTGAAATAGAACCAGGAATGAAATTAAAGAGAAGAAACTAATATTTTATTTTGTTTATTTTATTTGGAAATTTTACTGAACAGTTACGTAAATACATTTACATTAACGAGTAACAAAAAACAGGTATTTGTACCATTCCCGTTACAAAATTTCGAGGGAGAAAAAAGGGAAAAGGGAAAGATCAAATCTCAAGTCCAAGACAAACTATGTGAAAATAGGGACACACTACGATATGAATATCGTCTTACTATGCGATCTCAGTGCTGACAATGTCGAGTAGAACATATCAAAATTCCCATATTCATCATTGACAAATTTTGATGAACGATAAATATAGGATCCTTGTTTAGAGTTTGTTCTACTCGTAAGAAGCTCTAAGGTGTCAGTTGTTCTTGTGATCCGAACGGGAACTCTAAAATTTATACGTTCCAGCAATTCCGGCGAATCAATGTGCGAGATTAACAATTTATAAAACTGCTGATTTTCTGGGAACAAATCTAATATTTTGATATTTTTAGCAGCGCACTGCGGATTGCATTATTATTAAAAATTTTGTCCAGTACTTCGGTACTAAATTTAGACGTGTGACGTGTTACGAAACAATGATCTAGGATCAAGGCGGGAGATTATGATTGTAATGCCGTGATTACCGATAGTCTTGTCCGAATAAATAAATCATTTAGTCACGGTGTCCGGAGACATTTCCACCGCTTAACGAGTGAGATATTCCATCACGAGCTGTTGCTTGTTCGCTATGTAATCTTACACCTACTTGTCAGTATACCACACACATATTACGCTGCCGATTTGCTTCACGTAAATCGTATTGACGTGAGAAATCCGTTAAAATAAATGCCAAAAAGCGCTTCAGTAAAATTGATAAACGTTCTGACTCCCCCAAATGCGATCCATTTTATATCTAGAAACGATGATGACGAATGCCTCACTTATAAATTTAAAGCAATGATTACTTTTAAATGAAATGTATAAATAAATTAACTCAAAAAGTGACATTTTACAAGTGTTTTATAACTATTGTAGTTTGTTAGTTAGCTAGTTAAGTAAAACAATTATAAAATATCACTTTTTTGAGTTTGTTACTGTCAACACGACCAGTTTTGAGAACTATAGTTGTACTCATTAAAAAGTGAAAATACAGACTTTTTGTATTTTTAAATTGTTGATTTGATCATGACGATTTTTAATTCAAAATTACTCATCTTAGAATGGATAACTAATAAAACTGTTAATTTGATAAGAATAACACATTAACCGATTATCATATTTACCGAAAACCTTTAATTCATGCATAATTGCCCAAGAAAAATCTTGAAGTTCTCATTTGTTTACAAAAGGTGAAAAATAGTATCATGTTAAAAGCCAAGTCATTATAATATGCACGTATTTAATTATGTTCATATCGCCCGGTAAATCAGTCAATCAGTCGTTACACAATATGTGTCAAAGAAAGCGGTGTCGGCTCGATACAACGGAATAAATGGCTGAAAACAAGACTGCTGAAGGCTGTACTCGTATATGGTAGTTTGAGCATTCGTCAACCTAATACAGCCGGTGGTTGTTAATTGAACCGGAAGCTGGTGCACCTTACGCAACATCCGATCCGATACCTGCCCATGGGCGTGTTAGCCACAATCCACTGATTTTCAATTTTAAATGCGTAAAACACTCGTATCTAGATCAAATCTCTCACACCTACGCACGTTGAATTATGCTATCGCCTTTGAAATTAGAATACTTGTTTAAAGATGTTATAATTTACTTTACTTAAAAACATTGTTTAATTTTTTTTAGTGCGAAGATCTTTAAGTTATTATATATGTGGAGGTCCTCATCAAAATTTGAATATTTAATATTGCACAAAAAATCATTTATATGCAAATCTGTTTTGTTTACTGTATTCTATGGAATTCATAATTAATGTTGTGTTAAAACGTAACAAATCCTGTGTTAAATCAATATGAAATAATCAAATCGCACCAAAACGTAACAACTTTACGGGCTAGAATTTCTGATTAATTTAAATAATTTTTAATGGAAATGTAACGTTTTGGTGAGTACATACATAACGGAAAAAAACGTAACATGCAATGATGTAAAGAAACGATAGAGGAAAAATATTTTTAAATGAAATTAGAGATGTGTAAATATACACACACATACACGTACTAATAGAATTACTATTTTGAATATGCATGTTTTGTTTTGTTTTCTGGTGTAAACTTTATAAACATAACATTAAAAAGTATAGTTTTTGATTTTTGGCATTAGTGTTCCTTGAAAACTGTAATGAACCTTAGATTTAATATTCACAAGAAACCTATCCAAGTCTAAAATGATCCCAATTAAATGATCTTCAGATGTTATTTTTTTAAATATTTTTTAAGACATGTAAGCTCTGTATCATATTTCAAGTAGTTTTAGTTCATAACTTTATGAAATAAATATCACTTTGTAGACATTTAAATAGTGACTTTAAATAATTTGGCCAGTTTTTTCTCAACAAAAACCTTTTCAAAGGAAATTTAAAAATAATACCGTCAGGTACACACTTGACAGAAGGAGGGGGGACCCGAAGAGTAGAGACTTTTAAGGGGACACTTCTAGAGTACCTACTAAGGAGCAGTAACGTCAAAAATCTAAACTTTAAAAAAAATTAACTTTCCCTTAAAATCACTATAAAATATTATAAGAGTGATTTTAAAACAAAGTTACATTTTAATTATAAAATGGAAAATCTCAAAGTTAGTGCTTCAAATATAAATTATAATTTTTTTAAAAGGATGATGTCAGATTCACCTGGACTTACTTTAAATGGAGGGATAACGTCCATTGTGAAACCTACCAAAGTGTTAACATAAATTTGAAAATGATGTTTTTTTCATGGCAAACAATTTTCTGCGCAGTGTGAATATCAAATTAGCACATTCGAAAAAGCTAGCTAGAAATTATTTTTATTCACGTAAATTCAAAACATCGAGAAACAAGTTTAGTTTATTTAGCAATATTTAATAGCGGCTTTACTCCAATTAAGTGACTTGCCTTCATACTTCATACCAGACAAAGTACCTGTCTTCGTTCTAGGTACTGTAGGTATTCTGGGCTCCTGGCTCTAAATTACCCAAACAGGTTCATTTTCGGTACGTTTGCATTTACCAGCATCAAACAAGGCAAATATCGAATCTTATATTTCACTTGATGAAATGAATATTAATCGATTACGATATTTCTGAATATAGAGTCTGGAAAACCGGTACCTACTTATGAGTTATTTGCATATATATTTAGTATGAAGGCGGCCTTATAATTTACTAAAACAAACTGAAGGCGCCATGCTTATATAATTAATCTTCTTAATTTTCAAATACATATAATAAATAATTGCATTCAATAAAAAGTTTATCTTCGAGATTCTTAAATGATTTTTCAACTCCAAAATGTAATACTAAACAATTTCAACAAAACTTCAAATTTTTGGGAATTAAATATTTTAATAAACTCCGTAAAGAAATTAAAACAATAGGAGATATGAAAATTCTTAAGAAAAAAATTCATGCCCATTACATATAAATCTTGAAAAAAATATTAAAAAGACTATTATACCATTAATAATATGAAACATTGAAACTTGAGTGTAAGTCCCTCACCAAGCACAAGAGCTCTGTCTCTTTTTTGGAGAGGCACAGCGAATCTAAAACTATAAGTTTGTCATATGTATAAATGTTTAGAAATTATTATGTTGTACTTAAAAATGTAACTTTATTAAATAAATAAAATAAAAAAATGCTAATATTTGACAAATCAAAATATATAAAGAAGAATATGGAAGTATCGATAATTACAGGGGTTATGACCTACAAAAGGCTGGTTAAGTGATCTCTTCATACTCATCAAAATTTCACCATTTTACCCTTGTTTGACAACCACACTACTCTAGTTTTAGAAACTAACTTTTTTTTAAAACAAATAATCCGCAAAGCTTCTTTTTTAGGAGGCTAGTTTGCAGGTAGGCTAGAAAGGTAAGGGAAGGTAGATGTGAAATATATATTACAAACACCTAGACCAATTGAAAATAATGAAATGCTTGAATTTATTTGGCGATTGGCGGATATTTAACCCTCAACGCCAATGTAGAAGTCGAGCGTCTACCCGACTACGCCACGGCATCTGTCAAAATTAAACATTTTTATGTGTTTTTATGTATTTTACCAAGTTCATTACTACATATGTGCTTTTAGGCTTAGGAACGGTCTTGATTCATATTCGTATTCTTTATTTTATTTATTAATGGATAAATGTTTATTTAATGGATTTATTATTTTACGACAATTATTTAAACTTGACTCTCGAAGAATTACGAAACCGAACTTTTGAATTTTCTTTCAATGAAATGTCCAATTGGGAAGCTACCATTACTAAAGCATTTCGTAAGTACTCTGTCATTTTAGTCCTTGACGCAAAACATTACGTTGAATTATTATTATGCAGTCTCCACGAGCGTGACCTTTAAACTAAGATACTTTTTGACCTGTTACATCTTAAAAGTTGACCCGTTATAAAACTGTAACTGACCGTGACTCGAGGAAATACATATTTTAAAATTTATTATTTATTTTATTAGACCTCATTAGGTATGATTGAGTTCATTATCATTACAATAATTTATTTTTATCATTTTTTCTGCTAATATATGATGCTTTAATTAAGCATATTTGACTTGATATAATAAATTGAATAATGGGATAAACTTCCGTACAAAATATATTATGTCAATTTATATTTATAATAAAATAAAAAGTCCAGCTTGACTAAGTGGTGGTTGCAATACTTAGTCAGCCATATTTGTTTTAAAACATTTTTTATAAAATAAAATTTCAATTACAATAATCAAGAAAAGAAAAATAAAGTCAACATTTTTTGAAATATGTAGTATATGGACATCAGCTCGCTGGCAAACGCAGCACTGTGCTCCAGTGCCGCCACATGTCCAGCCCCCATCTCGATATATATATATATATATATATATATATATATATATATATATATATATATATATATATATATATATATATATATATACATATATATGATGATGATGATGATTTTGTATTTTGTATAATTTGTATATTGCTATGAAATAAATACGACATATTTAATTTTGACTAAGCGCTCCTTACTGCTTTGTAGTGATTAGGAAGTTCAGTATATACGAGTATGATTCTCAGTATTAGCAAATTATATTGTATGTCTGTTACGTACTGTAGTTTTTTTTTCAAAAAAAATTTACTTGTTGTTTTCTTCTGTTTTCAACAAAACAGGTATAGTATTTTAATAATTTCTAATTTTTAAATGGTTTATTTTTCTGTATTATGGCATGCTTGCAAGTATCTACTGTAAAAACAACTATGTCATAATTAGAATATTTTATATGGATAACTATCATTTACATGTAACATTTACTTCGTTCCCTAATTGAGAACAATAGCCATTGATACAATCCACGTGTTAAAGAGAAAGGAAATTTTTCTACAGATTAAGGATCACTATGACACAACGCCCATACCAAAGTGGGCAAAATGCCTCACTAATTTATAGGTACCTCACTTTCAGGAAATATTTCAGCTGTATTTGATGAAAAAAGTTTTAATTTTGCAATTTTTCACTAACCGTTTTCAAGTTTTAGTCATATGTAGGCGGTCGAGTAAAATATATCGTTCCTCTATTCTGTAAATTATCACCTATCTTTTCTTCCACCATTCACAACGATTACAATTTATGTATCGATTTTGTCGCTAAAATCATGGCAGTATTCCCTTGATATTTCAACACATCAATATCTCGTCTTTTTTCACTCACCATTTTGAAGTTTGTTTTTATTTTTTATTTTGTCTACCATTTTACGTGTCGAAATAGAAAATTATACAAGGGAAAGTGTAATAAGTTCGTGATATCAAAAATCTGTAACGTTACATAATAGTACTTTTTTACTGCGATGTATAAATGAAAACAATTATTTATTACAATAAATAATAATTATCATAAGATATATATATGTGTATGTACAATATATCGTGAGAATAAAAACAAAAGTTATTAAACGATAAAATGAAAGTAGAGCGTATAATACTTACACAATTCCCTTGAGAAATGATTCTTTGAAATAATGTTTTAAAATAACGAAAAGAAAAATCCCTTAAAACATCATCGTTTCTATTGATATATCGATCAAAATCTTAAATTTTCACAGATATACATATTAACTAACATACATAATACAGCTGTTGTCTAGTATGTGGTAATAGAACACCTTTTACCGTACTTACTAATGTAGAAAGAGAGATCCTTTTTTGGAAAAATTAAGGATATCCAAATGAATATACATACTTACATACTTTTTTTCCCGCCCAGAGATAGTCTCTATCGATCAACCTCTAATCTTTAGTGAAGAAGTGTAAATAAATACCAAGACTTCCATATTCTTCTTCATCTTGTTGGGATGTTAACATGTATAAATAACTCCCAAGTGGAAGAAACCTAGATTCGTGAATAAGTATTTAGACACACCAAAAAAGAACTTAAAAACTAACTAATCATCACGCACCTTTCTGACGGTATAGGCAGAGAGAATAGAACGCCACACCACTCTGTCTTTGCAAACATTCTTCGCCTCTTACACGTTCATTCATCTCCTTATACATACCTGCCGATTATTTCGACTCCTAACCGGACACACTCAAAATGTTGTGAAGATATGTGAAATTAGAAACAGTTGATATAAATAAACTTTATAAAATAAAACCCTAACTTTTTTACACACTTTTTACACATATTAATTTTCGGTACTTTTTCCAACCGGTTTCGATGAGCACCTTGTCGTTTTCAGTGTTAGATATGTCCATCTAAATAAAAATAAAGGTGATAAAAATAATATGGTTTAAAAAATTAAGAATTTTATTTTATAAATTTTATAAAACGTACCACAAAGTTTCAGCGAAAAACATAAATGAAAAAAAATAGAGGTTAAAGCTTAATAAAGAAAATTAAATTTAGGGTATGAAATCAGCAATTTATATGAAACTTTTTGTACAGAATAAATGTACATTAGCGGCTTTATTGATATGAAGAAATATTTTTCAACCAATCATTATAAAAGTTGAGTATTAAAGTAGCGAGAAAACTTTATTGTGTTCAATAATCACAAATTTTATTATTATTAATGTTTGCAATGTAACATTCGCATTAGCGTGTGCTTTTCTTTTTTACGATTGTAATTGTGTATTATTCCATCCGTTGTGTTATCCGCCTAAGCTGACATTTATTTTACGTAATAAATGCAAATAGCCGCACTCTCTTTGTCTTTTTCGCTGGCCGATACCCAATACTCAGAACCTTTAACAGTGGTTGGCAACCTTATTAGAGACTCGGTAAAAAATTGATTACAAACAACTTATGTTAGTAGTTAAATACTAATTTTACTAGCATTTTTGTAAAGAAAAATATAAAAGTAAAAAAAAAAAAATTCACAAAATTTCATTTGATAAATGTATATTGATAGCTGTTCCACCACATTCCCAGTTCTGATACAAAAACATCTAGGTTTCTTGATAGACCTACTCTTGCAAATATTTTTTTAAATAAACTAAGTTTCAAAATTTATAGGAAATCTAAAACTAAATTGTATATTACTTTTCTGTAAATTGACATTTAAAAGCTTTCAAAATCCCTGTCACTGTCAATCTAAATACATACAAGTTTGTAAGACCACCACCAAATTTTCTAGAAGTGCCCCGGTGTAGACAAGGGATTAGTAGTTAGTTAAGTTAGTCAGCTAGATCCGTTTCCGACCCAACGTTGGCTAATACACAGACGCCTCCATAACCCCGACCAGCACGGCAGACAGACACGGAATAAATGGGTAAAAGTTCTTAGTTTTATTTATTAACTTCGAAGCGGGTATTTGTAAACAGTAGTTTTTGAGAATAATTTAGAGCAATAATCATTTGACAGACACCACATAACCGAGCAGTGAGTGTTCGTGAGAGAACTGCCAATGTCACATCAATAAGGGAATGTTGCTGCTTCAGGTTCGATGATAACAGTGTAATAAACTGACTTTTTAATATAAGTTTCACTTGTTAAATACCACAATTTCTTAAAATCCATTATTAACCGTATTACAGTGTTTGAAAATGATGCGGAATGCATCGAAACACGCGTAACGAAAGTTTTTGAGAAAAAGTGATATTTACCATAAGTAAAACTTAAATTAAAAATGGATAGATTTTACTACAAAGTTACTTAAAAATTTACCAGTAGTTGTTTCCTTAAAATTATTAAATACTTTTATTACTTATTCACTTTCTTCTGTAATCGTTTTTAATTTCAAGGAATAAATAATGTAACTTAAAAAATACACACATCAATCATCATTAGGGCGCTGTATCGTATTGACGCAGTGTTATCTTGATCGTTACTTATATAAAGGTAAAGTGATTGCTCCTACGCTTCAGGGACCAGTCCAGGGTAATATTAAATATTTGTCAGAGTGTAAAATCACAAATATTTATTTTCACCCCCCCCCCCCCTCTGGGAATCGGAGAAAAAAGGAATTTAACTACCCGCGGATAATACGTTGCCGGCCACTGATCGTCAATATAACGTTTATCTTTCTCCGGTGCAACTGCCTAGTATTCATTACGCAACGGCTATCCGATTCTGTTACATATTTCGATTTGTGAATAATGGCGATATGTTCGCGAATGGAGAGTAGGCACTACTACAATGATGTTGAAAATATTCCCATTAAGTGGGTAACACAATGTAATCTAAATCCAGCCTGCACGATATAAGGTGACAGATAGTAAAGTTGTCCAAATTAATGGAAGTATAATTTATTATTGGTCAAATTATGAAGTTAAAAAAAAATCATGTTTTCAGGCGTCTCCCAGTGTGTTAAATAATTCGGGAAGGATCTTGCATAAATTCGAAAATAAAAATAAAAAGCTATCTAATCTTCTTCATCTATATGTTGAGAACTCAACAATACATTATTTGTTATCATTTTTTGACATCTCGTCAAAGATGTAGAAGAATATGGAAGTCTGGGCATTTACGGGGCTGACAACCGTCATGGGCTGGTTTAAGTGACCACTTTACACACGTGTAACATTCACCAATTCTACCCATTATTGACAACCACACTACTCAAATTCTTGGAAGTTCTATATATATATATGAACCAATTTTGAAACATTGTTCTTGAATCACTTGAACTTCACTAGAGACATCTATTTGTCAGAAACTCTTTTATTAGTATGTGCAAACAAGTATTTGGACCCACTTAAAATGTTGTAAATGTAATAATATCGTATAGTCTTTAATTTTATTGAATGTTTTATAAAAAGTGGTTTAAACAATGTTATTTTATTTATATGTATATATTTATTTGTTAATTTGGTCTTATCTTTGTGAAATAATGATGATTAAAATATAAAAATAAAACACTTTCAAAAGACCACTTATCAATTTATTGACGAGGCATTTTATTTAACAATATTTAATATAATAAAATAAATTAGTTTTTTTTCCAATTTTATATTATTTGACTAGTGCCCAGGTTTTCATCATGGTCGGACAGATGTCAGTAACGACGAAACCCGATTACTAGTCAAATTAAAAAAATGTGAACAAAAAAATAGCATAATTGTTACTTTATTCTATAAAATGCAGTTCCACTAAGAAAATTCGGTACAAAACTAACTAACTAACTAACTAACTAACCATCACGCCGCTTCTCCGCAGGGGTAGGCAGAGAGAATAGAGCGCCACACCACTCTGTCCTTGCAAACATTCTTCGCCTCTTCCACGTTCATGCATCTCCTCATACATACCCGCCGATTGTTACGACTCCTAACCTGACCACTTTCAAGTATTTGGCATACCTGATCGTGCCATGTTTTTCTCGGTCTTCCTCTGCTTCTTTTCCCGCTAACATTCGCCTCATAAATTTGTTTTACCGTTCTTTCCTCACTCATTCGTTCTACATGTCCAAACCATCTCAACACACCTTTCTTAATTTAATCGATAATGCTTATCTCAGCTTTGCATTCCTTCCTTATTTCACTATTCGTACATCTATCATACATCGTTTTGTACAAAACTTCAATCTAACAATATTTAATATAAGAATATACCTTTTTTATGATTTGCCTAAGCTTTTGGATAACAACAGCAAATTCTCGCGCAACTTACTTTACCAGTTTTGAAGAAATATTTGCATGCGTTCTGTAAATTGTAGAACGTTCGTACTGCCTAGAGAGATCTCACCGTTACATAATAGTCGTGGTATGCGATCTAGTAACGCATTACAGATATGCCCACTATAAATGTTAGTAATTACCAGGAATTACGTCCGCCTCCGTAGTGTAATGGTCAGCACGCTCGGCTACCGTTCTGGAGGTCCCGGGTTCGATTCCCAAGGGGGGTGATTTTTTCACTGTAATATTTATTCAATATTACCTTGGACTGGTACCTGAAGCGGAGGGCTGATCACCTTTCCTTCATGTGTAAACGATTGAGATAACACTGCGTTAATATGACACGGTGCCCTATGCACCATTGGGGTGCGGAGGGCTGATCACCTTTCCTTCATGTGTAAACGATTGAGATAACACTGCGTTAATATGACACAGTGCCCTATGCACCATTGGGGTGCGGATAAAGGTTTTATTATTACCAGGAATGCACAAGTGATGAAGACAAATTACATGTGTTTTGCGAACAAAACGAGAATCGTTAAATTTATTCTAACATAATTAAGTATTTATTGTATCAATTATTATAAATGGACAGACAGTATTTATTTATTGATTTACATATTAATCTTAGAATAGGACGTATATGTTTATGCATCTGTCATATCGCTCACTCCTTTCAAGAACGTCATAAATCAAAAAACTTGATTTCTCAGGAGAACGTTTTTAAAGCTTAAAAATATAATACAATGTATTAAAAATACATAAGTTCCAAGCCCATTATTGAACTTTTTACTGTGCAACAGATCTTTTTAGGTAAAACCTGAAGGTTTTTTCTGCATTTGAAAAATATAAAGTAAAAAAAAAAATAATTAAACACTACCTTTTATTCAAAATACAAAAACAACATTTTCTGCCCTGTAGCGGGTAAATATTAAGTTAAAAATATGCCGCTTATGCTGGAATATAGTACATTTTCTGGGCATTCCGAAAACATGCATAACTGAAAATTGACGATTTTTGATTTATGACGTTCTTGAAAGGAGTGAGCGATATGTTTATGATCTGTGTGTTAACGTCTTTACACATGAAATATTATTTTAAAATTCATGGTGATAAATTTTAAGGTTTTTTCATTCAATACATCCGTTCCCATTTTGGTGTTTTTTTTAGCGTTAAAGGTTGCGATAAAAAACTCAAAATCTTATTTCATTAATTTTTCATGCCTATTGTTAGTTAAAAATCAACTGAATTTACATGTCTCACTCCAGTTATATAATAAGTGATTAGTCGTGTTTTTAGGAAAAAATATGTGTTTTATTTACATACTTACAAAATGTGTGATTAGCCTCTTAAAATTTTCATATGATAAATTTAAAATTATCCTTATAAATAATACATTTAATAAATAGACTTTATTGGGAAAAAATGATCAATAAAAGCTCTTAAAATAAAGCTTTATTTTATTTATGTCAGCTACCCGAAGGAATCGTATTCTTTAATCGAATTCGAATTCTTTATTTTCTTAAAATAAAGCTTTATTTTATTTATGTCAGCTACCCGAAGGAATCGAATTCTTTATGGAGACGCAAGTTGTGCAGTTCATCATGACCCACTTAGCTCAGCTAAACTGGAATCGCGAACTAATATATTAAACGTATGAAAATACATGCAACTTTTTTCTGTCGGTCGAATTTCATCAGATCATCTCCAAGGACGAAGATGCAGACTACTTGAAAATGATCTCAAACGTGTTTTGCAATTTAGTATCACAGGAATGCGTTCAATTTCACCTGCGTCAACGCAGTCGCTCGTTGCAAATGGAACGCCTTCCGTATATGAGAAGATGCATAATACAACCGTCCACATATGCACTTCATACACATTGCAAGTTGGTCAGTTAATGACTTGGCCTGCTGCATTTTTCTATGACACTTTCCTCACTCCATCGCGTAACGTAATGTATAGAGATTATACAGTTTACTTCCGCAGTACTACGTTGGTTGCATCAGTGGTCATTACTATTGGTCCACGATGATGAAATCACTCGCAAGATGTCAGCTGGTACGATTTCGACAAGTTTGTTTAACTTACACAAATAATATCATGTTCCTACTTGTGAATAAATACACATATTGACAGACGCAAGTATCGATGATGACGAATCTGGGAAAATTCGACTTCGACGTAGGTAGGAACGAACTAAATGCCATTACGTCTCGGAAATTCAAGTAATGGATTGAAACTGGCAGTTAAAAATGTAGGCATTAATATATTTATTGTTTATTGGTAAAATGCGTAGGTATCACAGAAAAAAAAGATGTTTACATGCACACATAACAACAAATTATTTATTTTTAATTTTTTTTGATGTTCGTATCATTTTTATTTGTTTTTAGACTTTATTACAGATCGATCACTGATTTAAGCCTTCACTCGTTTACGAGTGATTTCATTTTTTCAATCTCGATTTTTTTTGTAACGTTTTTTGACAAAACAAATTTTATACAATACTTAAAAATATGATACAAATCTACAATTAAATTTACTGCCAAATTGAATTAATATTTAATAATTCGATCTAAAGCTTTCGAAATGCTAAAATATTGCAAATAAATTACCTAAGTATTTTTTTATACAAAACCTGTTTATTGTATAACAAACAAGATTATCATTAATTGTCTAAATCTGCAGACACTGGATAACGTTAAACATCAATCAAATCGCTTTCTGCACTAAATATTTCTTAGCGACATGTCTGCTTCGACTTCCTTCTACACAAAGGAAGTGTCGCCTAAAAGCAATGTTGCTGAATTACACCACTGGACTTGCACCAGTTTGTCTACTGAACCACGAGGAAAAGTGGTCTCTAACTGTAATACGTTCACTGTAAAACAATATCACATGTGAAGTAACTAAAAAACACACACATAAATCAGACGATTTTTCGATACTGAATTGCTAATAATTAGTCATCCACACCTTACTTTTAAGGCTCAATATACGATAAATCGCAAAAAAAAATTCTAAGCCGGGTTAACATTTTAAACAAGTGATTTTTTTTTCAAAACACCATTTTTGTATTGTAAAAAAACGTTTTTCTTCGAAATGAATATATAGTTTTGAAAAGAAAAGAGTTATTTGAAGAAAGAAAAGATTTATAGAATGGTTAAAAAATTACAAAAAAAAACTTTTAAAATATATTTCATGAATGTTTTTCGCAGATACTTTGTGGCACATTTTATAAACTTTATAAAATTAAATAAATTTGTTTTAATCACTTTTTTATTATAAGTACACCTTGACCAACCGGTTTCGACAAGAACCTTGTCATCATCAGGGTTTATTAAATTCTAAAACATTTAAATACTCATAGTTAATTACATTACCTTATCAAAAACTTCCACATACTCCGTACACCATACGAAAATATGATTTAAAAATAAGATTAAAAAACTCCTAAATGTTATTTCAATTGCGCAACGCACATATCATCATATTTTCATATGGTGTACGGAGTGTGTGGAAGTTTTTGCAATTCAGGGAATGTAATTAACTATGAGTATTTTAATGTTTTAGAATTTAATAAACCCTGATGATGACAAGGTTCTTGTCGAAACCGGTTGGATAAAGTATACCAATAAAAAAGTGGTTAAAACAAAGTTTAATGTTATAAAATTTTCAATATATTTTATTTGAAATCACCACTTAATTCCTACGAAAAAATAAAAAAATACATTGATTTCTTAGGGAACTATTTTATCTTCGCGAATCGAGTATACACAATTTATTGATTGATATTTCAGACGCATGATTTCCAATACGTGTTTATTTACTATCGATTATGTTGGCATTTTATTAATTGTCGGTTCAATCATTGACAAGCCGTGATATAAGAAGTACGAATAGCAATGTTAATCGGTAAATACACAAGTTGTATCAATTGATTTCCTAGACGCAAAATTTAGTTGAACCGCTTTTCAATGTGTCTAAATGAGTGTAGTGTCATATAAAGATATGTCAAAGCGATAACTTTCTAAAATAAATAATTTTTTAAAAATAGCGAAACTAGAATAAATTAACCTATTAATACAGTTCATCATATCAGCCCGTTGAGGTCCACTGCTGGACATAGGCCTCCCCCTTCCGCCTCCACTCCTCCCGAATAATACAGTGTTTAAAAAAAACTCTTCATATCAATTTAAAAGAAAATGAATTACAACAAAAACTCTTTCATTTTGTAACTTTTTTTTTCAAAACTTACTCCGTTTGAACATAGGTGATATTCATTTCTAATTATGTCACATATATTTTTAGGAGAGACGCGTCATAATCATACTTTATGTGTCGCCTACTTTCAAAATCCGCCAGATCCAATTTTATAAGAATTTAAAATAAATACTCTATCGGAATGCCAATTGTGGGATTTATTGTTTTAAATATTTATATACTTGAAAACCCTGCTAAAAAATACTTCAAAACAGCGTTGTATTTCAAATTTCGATATATTCATGGAACTTGCCTTCTGACCCATATCGGCCAATCAGAGAGCGGGCATAGGTCAAAAATTAAGATGACGTCATTATCGGTTTGTGTCTCGTGTATTTTTTTAAATACTGAAAAAAAATCTTAAAAAATGATAAAATTCTTTATTTCAAAATATTTTATAAAAAGATCAAGACAAATCTTTTAAACATACATAAATGTTACCCGGTGAATTTTGCATTTTTTGGAAAATCGACATACATGGATCTGGCGGATTTCGAAAGAAGGCGACACATTATAACCTTTGATTGCAAACAGCTTTATATGGTATTAAACGTTCTGATCAATATCATTAGTCTAATTTTGGTTGGTTGGAAGATTTGCTTTTTAACAATAAACCCGCCAAATTTCTTTTCTACACATGAAGTTTTAATAAATCATTATCATTCGGTCATTGAGTAGTAATATATATTTGATTCGTTCTCGTCATTTTTTCGCTGATGGAAAATACCTTAATTGAATTGATGATCTTGTAACATAAACATGGATGTTGGTTATATGGATTTATTTTTCCAGGTATTTCGTGAGCACCATTCTGCAGTTCCAGATTCACCGCGCCATGTGCAAGGCATCAGGTCAGTTCGTGGAAGGAGATCCTGATAAGCTACTTCACAAGTGTGACGTCTACAGAAGTCCAGAAGCGGGAAGAGTATTAAAGTAAGACTTTTTAATCACATTCACTAATAGCTTAATAATCAACTCGAAAAATTAAAAGTCGAAAACCATTTCTAATTTTGCATTTACAACAAATGTGAAGGTACTAACCAAAACGTTACATTTCCATTATAAATGATAATATCATATAAGGTTATAAGGAATTCTAGCTCGTAAACAAATTGTAACGTTTTGGTACGATTTAATAATTTCATATTAACATAGGATTGATCACCTTTTGTCGCAACTTTAATTAAGATTTCGATAGAATACAGTAAACAGAACAGATTTGCATTTAAAGGATTTTTTTTTGCAATATTGGAAATTTGGCTTTTTGGTGAGGACCTCCACAAATATTATATTAACATTATTAATAATACGTAGAAGTATGAAATTAAACTTCTGCGACATTTTTCCTACTACGATCTCGAATATAAAGCTAAAAAAAGCTCAAATGCACAAAGTGACTCTGGGAAAGATCCATGCTTGGTTAAAGCCTTAGAGACAGAATAAGAAATGAGGAAATTAGGAGCAGTACCAGAATAGTGGATATCATGGATCGCGTAGCAAGATTAAAGTAGCAATGGGGAAAATATGTTGCAAGACAAAACAACACAACATGAACCCCTAAAAGTTAAAGATGAAGACCTTAGGAGAATAAGAGCGACGTTGGAAGACCTCAAAAAAGATGGTCCGACGACATAGGCACCGAAAGGAATGGAAGGATATAGAAGAAGCCTAAATCCACCAAAAAAGGACAGAAAACTGAAGAAGAAGAAGAAGAAGTCCTCGAAAATATCTTGCGTGCGAAATTTCATATGGATTTAACTAAGTGTGATGGGTCAAAATCGTGATAATTTAACGACTACGAGTAAAAATACAATACCTTTTTGCTCATTTTAATTCACTAATTTTTTAATTAATATTTTAGGAACCTATTCCAAATAAATGGTTCTATGTATGTTTTGTAAATACAAGCGTACACAATAGGTTTTAATATACACTTCTAAAGATTTTTTGCTATTTTACGCAGTAATAATGAGTCAAATAATAAGTTTAGTTGATTAGTAATGGAGCTAAATATAAATTTAAAATAACTCTTTACCCAGTACACATTCACTTTCCGTATAAAACTTTTTGCGGCATTTCAATAGACAAAGAAACGCGGATATTTTACAAGACCGCGACCGTGACAATGAAATTTCGTCATGACCGCGAATTTGTATCACATTTAGTATTAAATTCTTTTGCAACTTTTTGCCAATATTGCAGCGGATAAATAAGTTAACGTTGAAAAAATTGAGAATTCTAAAATCACTTATTAAGAAAAGTATATGGGGATTGTTTATGTTTGTTTTTTGTTGTTGTTTTAAAAATATGATTTAATCTTGAACTAAATTACTGTTAGTCCTACATATAGGTAATGGTAAATATCAATCGTGTCTGTTATAGTGAAAGAATACAGTAAAAAAGCCAGGAACGCAAGAAAAGCAAGGTTAGGTGAACAAGTAAAGTTTTTTCCAAGATTGAGGAAATCACGAAATATAATTTTCCCAAAGTTCATCAATTGATATTTGGATTATCCGCTGTAGGCGGTTTTGAGTTGTTATAGTAAAAGTTTATAATAAAAAAAATCAAAGCTTTAAATATACTTTATTATCTTTTAAAATATATTTTTTTAGAATCTTTATAAAGAAATTAAATGAATTTTACACAAGTTATTAAAGCATTTAGTAATTAATATTTATGTCCATTTACCACACAAAATAGGTTTTTCCTTGCCTGTATGAGATATATATCTTGGTCGACCCAAGGACCAACATTAAGGAATAAGGATTGCAGAATAAAATGCACTTAGGGTCGAGGTGTGACATTTTTTGTACTTGTAAATGTGTGAATAGTGCTATAATAGTAGTGTCGTGTAGTAGTGTTTGCATACTGCTGTAGTGATTGTCCTGACGAAGAGACGGGTCCGTCTCGAAACCGGTAAACAAAAATCTTGGTGAGCGGTTATATACTCACATTCCTTACATTGTTGCGAAAAAAGTAAAAATTACTATATGTAAATATTAATAATATAAATTTATAAATGTCACTAAACTATTTCAATCATAATTTTATTCGCTTGCTACTGAAAACATTCTAAGAACATAAATGGTCATTAAATACAAAACGACTATTAAGTATTTAATAATGATTTCAAATAGGTCACTATTTTTTTTAAATATTAAATTATATGTTAACGCTCCATAATGGATGATTAAATGGTGAACTTGGTTAATGCCGATGCTAAGAGCAGCGCCTTCAAGTGCTGTTATTAATTTTGAAATAAATTCGTTTAAATTTATTAATTTTAATGGAATAAAACAAAACTATGTGAATTTCGTAAATAGATAGAGTTAGCTTCCGCGTTTTATATTGGTATATGGGCATAAAATAATTATATTGTTATGGTTTAGCTCAAATCCGGGTAAATACACGAACCAAGGGCATTTGACTCTCTGCTCCTTTCAACATTCATTTTGTTTAATCTGCAGCAAAAAGGGAGATTAAAATAACTAAGATGAGATCTTTTAAACTACTGACACCTCAATCGTGAAGAAAAAAATATATAACTAAATAACTTACAATATAATATAGCTTAACTTTCGGTAGTTTCCATATAATTAATAATGATTTTAAATGTCAATTTTTTTGTAAATTTTTTCGATTTTTCTGTTAAAATTACATCAATCTTTAATGCCATATTTTTCAATCATAAAAAAATGGCTTAAATTTTAGTTGTAGCAATTAAATATTTAATTTTCACGCTGTTTTTAAACTCAATTCTTTAATATGATATTTTTTAACGATCTGTGGAAAGTATTATCGATTATATATATATTTTTAAATTCATCGATTATTACATAAAATGTTTTGAGTTCAATTAGTAAAATTCAAATAACAAAGCCACATACAAAAACCAGACGTGTCAGTGGAGACATTAAAATCAAATAACTCTTTTATTATAAATTTTGTTTTATTATCAGACACTAGATTATTTAGCTTACAGATGATTTATAAATATATTCAATAGAAAATAGCTAAATACTTCACAAGTTCTTTACTGAGGGTGCCAAAATTCAGTCAGTCGGTCGAAATCCCAAATCTATCAAAATTACAACTAACATATGAAATGAATCCAATAACAGTGCAAACATAATTCTTTAAAAAATTAATGATGTTTAACTATGGAAAGGATGGTCAATGATAAAGTGTTCACTTAAACCAGCCAAATGCCAGGTCGTAAGCCCTCAGTGATAATACTTCGATATTCTTTAAAAATAATAGATGCGTCGTTTTTAGTTGAGACACCTACAATAATAAATTACAAAATATCTCTGTTATAGTATATTATTAAAAACATTACATTGCATGGCATAATTTTCAGGCCTGATTTAAGGGATAACGATTTTTTGTCTTTCAAAGGCTGTCTGGGCAAGGAATCAAAAATTGAAATGAAAATTTTTAAAAACATTGAAAAATCAAATAATACCTTCATGGTTGATTCTGGCAAACATCCAATATTTTCTTTCCTCATCCTTATATGTTCTTATATTCAATTTAAACACTTTTACGCTACATATTAATGAGTTCAATATGGTCAACTTTCCTTTACTTAGTATTTGATTATATTATGCAGTTTACGGACTGTTTGAATAATTCCTGAATAGGAAAGTGTTCCGTATTGTATATTGTATTATATTATATAATGCAGGCACAAGGAACGCCTTGGTTATCTAACTTTTCCTTTGTCGTAAGTTTGTCGTTATTGTACCTATGTAAACCTATGTTGCTTAATGGTGTAATATAATACATTTATGTAGGAGTAAGATGGTGACTAATGCATTTAGGTATATTATTAAGGGTCAGTGGCGGATCTGCCTTTTGTTTAAATTTCGGAGCCCCAAAATTCAAGGAAGCGTCCAAGAAACGAGTATAGAGCTACAAAGTGCCAAATTTTGTTAGTAATATAATATTTTGCAAACTTTTGTAAGGAAAAATCCATCAGGAATATAAAATAAAATTAAAAAAAAAAAAACAAAATAACGCTTGAGTGGAGAAACCGAGAGTTTTGAACAAGTATTTGGACACTCTAAAATGCTGTGAATAAAATAACTAATCAAATTGTAAGCTGCATTAAATTGGTTCCAGACTGTTCCCAGTATGTATAATAATCCGGTTAGGATCTTGCATACATCCAAATAAAAGGGCCTTTGTGAAATAAAATCTTTCTTAATCTAACCATAGATGGCTCTAGTGAACTCATATGTACAGCGTCATGATATTAATGATATATGTAGTTCTTCTAAAAATTTGAGTAAGTAGTGTGGTTGTCAATCGTAGGTAGAATGGTGAATGTTGAACATCTGTAAAGTGATCACTTAACCAGTTTATTGTCAGCTTAAAGTCAAAAGTCATAAGGTCATAGGGCCTGTAAATAACCTTTATTTTGTCTCTTATGCACAAAATAAAGGTTCTCTAAGGGTTTTTGATATATAAGGTATTAATGAAAAATAATAATTTCTCATAAACTAACTAACTAACTAACCATCACGCCGCTTCCCCGCAGGGGTAGGCAGAGAGAATAGAGCGCCATACCACTCTGTCCTTGCAAACATTCTTCGCCTCTTCCACGTTCATGCATCTCCTCATACATACCCGCCGATTGTTACGACCCCTAACCTGACCACTTTCAAGTATTTGGCATACCTGATCGTGCCATGTTTTTCTCGGTCTTCCTCTGCTTCTTTTCCCGCTAACATTCGCCTCATAAATTTGTTTTACCGTTCTTTCCTCACTCATTCTTTCTACATGTCCAAACCATCTCAACACACCTTTCTTAATTTTATCGATAATGCTTATCTCAGCTTTGCATTCCTTCCTTATTTCACTATTCGTACATCTATCATACATCGTTTTGTCGCACATTCTTCTGAGAGATCGCATTTCGACTGCATTCAGTCTACTTTAACAGTCTACTTTTTACTAATTTCTCATTAATACTCATATATCACATACCTTTATATCTCTTCTCAATAATACTTATATATCACATACCAATATACCATATTTGAAGAATAGGTACTGCCTAGATCCGTCTCTGCTGAAGAGCGAGGGTGCAATATTGAATATTGCTGCGCCTCAATGAACTGATCTAGATCCGGTACAAACTGTTGATAAATTATATCAAAGTGAGCTGTAATAAGACTGTAATGATAGTTGAACCAAGAGCAGGCGTTACTGCATTATCGCAATATTATTACGATTGTAAATGCATTTATTAATGACCGACAAGCAAGCATGTTTTGTTGCATATAAAAAAATATTTGAAGGGCATGTTGTGGTTCAACGCATTTATAGTATATCTAGATGCACAATTTAATTTATACTTTTTTTTTCAAAATTTTAATCACAATTTAAAACATTTTTTTTTTAATTTCAGAGACCCACCAAGCCACATTGTGTAGTTCTTTTTTAATAGGTTTTTTTACTGTTTTTAACCATTTTAACCTAATATACACACAAAATGGAAAGAAAAAAAAAAGAGTGAGGAAAGAACGGTAAAACAAATTTATGAGGCGAATGTTAGCGGGAAAAGAAGCAGAGGAAGACCGAGAAAAACATGGCACGATCAGGTATGCCAAATACTTGAAAGTGGTCAGGTTAGGAGTCGTAACAATCGGCGGGTATGTATGAGGAGATGCATGAACGTGGAAGAGACGAAGAATGTTTGCAAGGACAGAGTGGTGTGGCGCTCTATTCTCTCTGCCTACCCCTGCGGGGAAGCGGCGTGATGGTTAGTTAGTTAGTTAGTTTTAAAAGAGAGAAATTTAAGAATATATATAATCATTTTACAATTTTCATCAAATTAACTCTTGATCATTCACCCATTCCTTTACTTTGCCTTTGTTCCATATTTTATTTTGACCTCTAACATCCGTCGGCAACAAATTAAAAATGTTCGGAACGATATATTGCAGTGTTCGACTCCCATATTTATTGTTGATTCTTGGGACTATCAAACCTTCGTTGTGTGTAAATCGTGTACTAACGATACTTTTTACTGCATATTGAAATAATTCATTTTTATATTTTAATTCCGTGATATTAAAAATAGATAAAAAAAGGAGACTATTTTTTGACATCTCATCAAAGATGAAGAAAAATATGGATGTCTGGGCATTTACGGGGCTGACAACCGTAATCGGCTGGTTTAAGTGATCACTTTACACACGTGTAACATTCACCAATTCTACCCATTATTGACAAACAAACTACTCAAATTCTCGGAAGTTCTATATATATGAACCAATTTAGAAACCTTGATCTTGAATCACTAGAACTTCACTAGAGACATCTATTGGTGAGATGTAAAGAAGCTTTTTACTAAGCAGAAACTCTTATATTAGTATGTGAGGTCCGAATCCTGGATTATAATCACACACATGAGAAACGCCAGAAAATACCATTTTCATTTTTATTATTTAAGCTTATAATTTGACCAGATAATTTATTTACAGCATTTGGACACACTCAAAATGTTGTAAAAAAAGGATACAATTTATTACTAAAATGAGCACATTATAGTTTGCACTGCATATTTAGATCTTTCCTAAAAAAAAAACTAACTAACCATCACGCCGCTTCCCCGCAGGGGTAGGCAGAGAGAATCGAACGCCACATCACTCTGTCTTTGCAAACATTCTTTGCCTCTTCTACATTCATGCATCTCCTCATACATACCCGACGATTATTACGACTCCTGACCCGGCCGCTTTCAAGTATTTGACATACCTGATTGTGCCAAGTTTTCCTCGGTCGTCCTCTGCTTCTTTTTCCTACTACATTCGCTCCATAAATTTGTTTAACCGTTCTTTCTTCGCTCATACGCTCCACATGTCCAAACCATCTCAACACACCTTTCTTAATTTTATCGATAATGCTTATCTCAGCCTTACATTCTTTCCTTATTTCATCATTCGAACATCTATCAAACATCGTTTTGCCACACATTCGTCTGAGGGATCGCATTTCGACTGCATTCAGTCTGCTTTCATCCTTCTTTTGCCAACTCCATGCTTCGCTTCCATACATAAGGGTTGGAACCAGAACTCCATTGTGTACTGCCAGTTTAGCTTCCGCTGATAGATTTTTATTTGCTAAAACTGATTTTAGTGCACCATTCACTCTGTTCCCAGCATTCACTCTCCTTTCTATGTCTTTATCAATCTTTCCATCCCTAGAAAACATACTACCCAAATATATGAAATCATCTACCTGTTCCAAAATCTCCCCATTTACCAATATTTCACACTCAGATCTACATTCATCTCTTTCAAAAACCATGATTTTGGATTTGCTACCATTCATCAATAAATCACTTTCCTTGCACACATTATACACTTTTGTCACCAACGTTTGCAGGTCTTCTTTGCTATCGGCAAGAAGAACAGCGTCGATCTTTCCAATTAGATTATATATTGAAAAGAATATATAATTTTATTAGTCGTTCCTTAAGTTAAGTTAAGTTAGAGTAGTGAGAAGGATGATTAACTTTACTTCAAAGAAGTTAAATATTGAAGAAAAAATAACGAATATTTTTATTTTTTTTTATTTTATTTTATTGGAAGGAAGAACAACAGTTACAATATATGACACATACAGAATACAAAAAATAAAATCATGAGTTCCAATTATAGTTCTTCACAACCATACATAAGAGAGGTCTATATAAAGGAAGAGACACGGACAAGGATGGGACAAAAAGAAAAGGAGATGGCAGTGATAGGAAAAGAAGAAAAGGAAAGGACAGGGAATAGAATTACTTTTTTAGGTTTATAAGATTTCGAACAATTTAAATTTAAATTTTGAAGGATTAGAGTAGAACATATCAAGGTGGGTACAACATTCATTAAATTTCCCACAACTTCGATAAATAAAGGAATTTTTTAAATAGTTCTTTGATGGTGTTGGATTATAAAAGGTATGACTATGTCTATTGTTTCTAATTGGACAATGAAAACGTATTTGCTCAAGAAGATAGGGGCTCTCAGTTATAATATTTATTAATATCACACTTAGCCAGTTGTTTTCATTATTTTACATTTGATTGAAGACATATTTTATATCTTTTCACCCTTTTAAGGTATTCTAGCCCGTGTCTAGTTATAATTGAATGGATCAAGTTATTTATAAAAAAAAACATACATAATATTATTATTGTAACATATGGAAAAATATTTTTTCGAACATTAATATTCGTAATTATCCAATATGTATGAAAAATAATTCGTAGCTTTTATTTAAATAAATGAAAATTAAATATTTATTTTATATTTCCGCTTTTTTATTTGACAATTAACGCTGTTAAAAAGTAATGGTGTATTTTATTTTTATCTCGTAAATTGTTCAAAAAATATCTTCTATGTGGAATGCCATTAAATAACCTTACTTTTATTGACAGTAGCAAATTTTATGATTAAATTCATCAGGATACGTTTACTTCAGTTGCAATAATTTCATTTGATTTTTGCAGTAGAAGTGTGTAATAAATATATTATACATGGGTTTACATAGTTATAATAAAATAACAGCTTAATGTTTTTTTCATATTTGTGTTATTTGACCAGTGACCGACCAGGTTTTGACGAAACTGACATCATTAAACTGGTGAGAGGCTAGACAAAATTATATGTTATATATACCCAACAAGGCAAGGATTGAAAACTGAATTTAAATGGAACGTACATATTCAATTTCATTAATTGATTTGGCAGTCAGTTTATGGTAATATCAAACCTTTTTTAATTTAAGTTTTACGTTATAAATACCACTAATTCTTAAAATCTATTGTGACACGTGTTTCACACCGATAATATTGAATGCAACAAAACACGTGTCACAATAGATTTTTTTTAAAAAGTGATATTTACCAAGTCAAACTTACATTAAAAAAGAATAAATTTAAGCAGTGTATTATAATAATAATTACAAATAAGTTATTGAAAGGGTTTTAAGTATGATTTTTTACAGTTTTATTATATAAATAGATAAATTGTATTTTCTTTTCTTAAATGTTTTCCGCATATACTTTGTGGCACATTTTATAAACTTTATAAAATTAGTTAACTTTGTTTTCACCACTTTTTTTATAAATACAATTTAACCTACCGGTTTCGGTTTTAGCTGATGATTACAAGGTTATTTTCGGAACCGGTAGGTTAAATTGTATTAATAAAAAATTGGTGAAAACAAAGTTAATTAATAAAGTTAGTAAATTTGAATAATATATAGGTTTGTGACTATTAACAAATATTCCTTTATTATCATTAGGAACCTGATGAGGCCCGGATCTTCAGTTCCCTGGACGAAGGTCCTGTTCGACGCTACCAGCGACTTGAGACTTGATGGAGAAGCTCTCAGGGAGTACTTCAGACCTCTGGAAGAGTGGCTGAGAAACGAGAACCTAAGAACTGGAGAGTACGTCGGCTGGACGTACGATGGAGACTACTGCAAATTTAGGTAACCAATACTTAAAATAAATTATTTTATTTTATTTCAGAAATATAGATTTTTTTCTTACATAATGAAGAACAAAAAAAGCCATCGGTAATATACATTATAGACGTCTTAACTTTAGACGAAGCGTCAATCGTTTTTATACGAAAGAAGATAGAAATCTGAAGATTCCAGTTATGGCCGGCTTATGACCTGGCATTTGGTTGGCTTAAGTTATCAATTTATACACTTGTGTAACGTTCACCATTCTGCCTGAAGATTGAGCTACAAGTTGAGACACCTATAATATATATTGATATATCAAACATAAGGTGAATAATCCAGTGTCAGAAAATATACAATAATAAAAAATAATGTTTAAAATAACTAACCATTACGCCACTTCCCCATAGAGGTAGGCAGAGAGAGTAAAAAGCCACACACCAATGTATCTTTACACACAACCTTCGCCTCTTTCACATTCATACATCCTGACTATTCCGACTTCTGACCTGACCAATTTCAAGTTTATTTTAAATACTCGATCGTATTTTAAATACTTGATCGTGTGAAGTTTTACTCGGTCTTCGCTTGCTTCTGTTACCAACTACGTTCGCCTCATTTGCTTTTTAAATCGTGCTTTTCTGTGAATCAAAAGGAAAACGCAAATAACAACCTATTCAACGCTTTACTTACTCAAAAGTGAAACATTAAACCTTGATTAATTATTTTTTTTAAAAGCTTTCTGGTTAATAAATAGAAAAGAGCTTAATGAACTTTATCATTTATAAATTAGAATCAAATAATGTTTTACTGAAGTCTTACAAACGTATGCAAATATAATACAAAACGTAAACAAAACAACGTTTATAGTTTCACAGAAAATATAGATAAACAGGGCACCTGATAACGTTTCCGTCAAAAATCATGAGTTTTATATTCCGAAAGTAAAGTGCATATTGAAACATAGAATTTAATTTTTGGATGATAACAATCATCGGAAATGAGTTTTTTGTGTACCAAACACCGATATTATTATTATATTTATGGGTCATACTAGACCAATTATAAAAAAAAGTTAAAAGTTAAAATGTTTCATTTTAGATAGCATATAATTAAAGTGCACTGCATTTATACAACGTATAAATACAAAGATAGTGTTTTATAATAAATCGAAGCGAAGAATAATGTCAACGGAAATATAAGAATTTTTAGCCTGCAATAACAACGAAAATTTATTACCTTTATATCACAAATCGTCTAGCCAATCTCCTATTAATCGGGAAGTCATAACTCATGACAGTAGCTATATAAAATAGCAGGTCGTTATAACAAAGTTAATATTCGCGTAATAAACGCAGTAATATGGGTCATCATTTCCACAGAAGTACCGTAGCTATTCTAAGACTTACTTTTTGACAAACGATTTTGCAACGATTTTTTAAATTTCTACTTACTAGAGTCACGACGAAAGATAACCAAACGTAGAGCAATGCAACTAATCCATGCATCTGAGAATGCAACTATAGCTTCATAGTGCCCATGTATACCAATTCTACCTCGTCTTGATCGACTGATTAGGAAATATTCGAATCAAATGGTCTGCTTTACGATTATTTCATTTCTGCCTTTGATGTAAATATTTCTGATGCACTAATCTCTGTATATAATTCTTTGCTTGTTAAATTTGTCGTGCAACTAAAGGGCACATATTTATTAAAGTTACTGACTCTTATAAAATATTACAAAGAACCATCTTGTTAGACCTTACGAAGGGTATTATATATAATTTATTAAGGATTCATAAAATTTACTGTCGTAGAAAGACAATTTGTAGCATTTTTATTGAAGTTAGTGTCGGCCCAACGAATTTTCAAGAAAAGAGAAAAATATACATATAATATACGATATATGCATATCTGATTTTAGTGGAATGAGATATTTAATGTAGAGTTACATTTTAATAAGTGCAGTATCATATTCAATTAACTAAACTAAGGTACAGAAATTAATTTTTGAAATAGGCAACTAAAGAGTTTGATATTAATATCATGGTAATATTGTATTCTTAATTATGACTGACGTGAATTTCTTAAGCGTTTTGCACACATTAAAATATTCTACATGTACAAATATGCAACCCCGAACACCGTAGGAATTGTTACAACCCATTTTTCCCCCTGTGTTTCTTTTCTCGCGTAGCAGTAATGTCCTATAGCCTAAGCTCGTTTACTAGCGTCATCCGCATCCCCTCAAATATATTCTACTACTTTACCACCTTTCTTTCAAAGTGTGTTAACAATAAGTGTGAATATTTGCGATGTATTTTTCACGTTTACCTTCCTTATCTTTACTATCCTACCTGCAGACAAGTCTCAAAAATGGGGGTTATTCCTTTTTTATGTACATTTTACATGTGATTTTAAATACTATTTTATAACCGCTCCCATAGTGTAATGGTCAGCACCCTCGTCTACCATTCTAAAGGTCCCAGGTTCGATTCCCAGAGGGGAGGGTCAAATAAATATAAGTGATTTTTTTCACTCAAATATTAATTCAATATTACCCTGGACTGGTACATAAAGCGGAGGGCTGATCACCTTTCCTTTATGTATTGACTATCAAGATAACACTACGTTTATATGATGTAGTGTCCTATGCACCATTGGGGTGCGGACAATGGTTTGAAGAAGTTTGTATTACCAAATTATTCATTCGAGTGATACTTCCGCATTAAAAAATATATTTTCTCGCATCGTCTTTGCTAACCGATTTTGGTGTCACACACTATTGCGTTCATTGTGATATTTTCCGAGTCAAATTTTATTGATATTTTTAACGACGAGGTTGCATGTTGCGAATTATTACGCCTGCGTGTGATAAAAGATGGCGGTACTGCGAAATAATCGGTCTTATAATAATATAAGAAGTTATCAAGTAGGTACGGTGTCGCACGCTCACTTTCCCAACACAAAATGCAGTCAAATTGCAAGCCAAGCCGCTTACTTGTAGCTCGTTCCAACAAGCCACACGAGATCGATTCTAAATGGATCACAATCGCTGGGATTTCGTGATTCGATGAACTGTGCCGCAAATCCAAGAAGTTCCAGCACCTCATGAAACGTGCATGGTAGATCGGGTGGCCATGATTGCCTAGCTTTGATACGGGACGTTTATGTGATTAAAAACATAAAAAATAGGTAGGGGAGAGTGCCCATGGATGGGACGTTTTTGATTTTGCCTCTCTAGTTCTTCTCTGTAAAATAAATCACAAAAAGTAAACGTGGTTTCTCTTTATTCAATTTTTTAGCTACAAATATGCCGTACATTGTTTTCTAAAAAAATTAACCTAACTGCCTGAAAAATCGATTTCAAATAATGTCCTAAAATGTCCCATTCATAAACACCCTCCCATGTGAGGGACACCAGTATACCATGAATGGGACATTAATTAAAATGCTAGATTGATGGAATAATTATATTTTAAAACAAAAATCATCTGTAGACACTTACGTATAATACGTAGACACATGTAAAAGAAATTTTATTAAACATTTTTGCAACATTTTTGGCAAAAAAAGTTCAGATATCTTAACATTCCACAATTTTCATGGGCCACGAAATTTACATTTGAGCCATTGCATAAAACTATATTGATATTCTCCTTCACATATGTGACACTTATTATCCTCCTTTCCTTTTGTTTTTGTCAGTGATACACCTTCTATTTCAACTGATTTATCTGAACTGATCTGTCATCACTCATTGAAATATTTTGTTGAAAACTGAGTTTTTTTAAAACTCTTTTAGCGTTAGGCTTATTTTTTGGTCTATCTATAGGTTTTCATTTTCCATTCTTCAATAATTGTATTTTCAAAAACTTGTCCTTTTCTGAAGTGTCAGATATTATACTTGATTTCCCCTTACTGATTTATTTCTGTACTGTAGAACATATTCTTCCAGCTGAATTTAAATACGTGGAAAGTATTTCTTCTCGCTTCAGACTAAACTGACTAAGTAAAAAAACTAACTTACGATCACGCCGCTTCCCCGCAAAAATAGGTAGAAAGAATAGAACGCCACACCACTCTGTCTTTGCAAACATTCTTTTCGCCTCTTCCACGTTCATGCATCTCCTCATACATACCCGCCGATTGTTACGACTCCTAACCTGACCACTTTCAACTATTTGGCTTACCTGATCGTGCCATGTTTTTCTCGGTCTTCCTCTGCTCCTTTTTCCAATAACATTCGCCTAGTAATTTTATTTAACCGTTCTATCCTCACTCATTCGTTCTACATGTCCAAACCATCTCAACACATTTTTCTTAATTTTATCGATTATGCTTATCTCAGCTTTGCATTCCTTCCTTATTTCACTATTCGAACATCTATTATACATCGTTTTGTCGCACATTATTCTGAGAGATCGCTTTTCGACTGCATTCAGTCTACTTTCATCCTTATTTTGCCAACTCCATGTTTCACTTCCATATATTAGAGTTAGAACCAAGACTCCGTTATGCACTGCCAGTTTAGCTTCCGCTGATAGGCTCTTTTATTTCCTATCAGCCTTTACTTGTTTCACATGTCTATAAAGAGAAGATTTTCCTATTGCATATGTCTTTGCAACCGACCTAATATTTTGCTTTTATTTAAAACCTCTTCTACAGCAGCTTCAATTAGAACGTTAGTGATTGATGGTTGGTAAACGATAGCGTGTTTTTGGCATTATAACCTAAAAACAATATAATGTTTACAATTCGTGTAATGCAAACGAGTACAAACGATTTTTAATATAAATTAAAAGTATTCGCCATGAATGGGACACTTTTTCCTTGAGTGGGACCGTCCCATTCATGATCACTGCGCGCGTCCCATTCAAGGAAATGCGTGATTTTTAGAAAAATAGATAAATCGATACATTTATACTAAAGTAAATTTGATGAAACATACTTTATAATATCCTGAGAGAACCAACTTAAATAATTGTATATATCAATTGCAGCACTTATCAAAACCTATATGTACAAAAAAAATTAAATTGCAGTATATAATTTACTTTTTGACGCAAAAAAATTGTAACACGTCTTACTCGCTTCACTGTCAGTCGAGAACTGAGGTTTAAGGATTAATCTGTCTAATATCGTAGCGTTCATCTTGGGTAATTTTCTATTTTTTTTTGTAACAATAGTTTTGGCTGGAGGACGATTGTCCCATTCATCCTCTGTCCAACTCATGGGCACTCTCCCCTACCGTATTTCGGGGCTACTTGAACGTTGATGTGTTACTTGAGCCCATTATAAAAAGTATCGTGACAATAAGTGTCACCTGTCAGGGAAACAATGAATATTGTCGATACGTTCATTATTGTAGACCAAATACAGATTTTTTTTGTATTGGGTTCAAGTAACATCAAAGATCATGCAGCTCTGTTCTACGGTTCATAATAATTCAATTTACATAGAGGATGGAAATGTGTAAATTTACTACCGAACTACTGAAATGGTGAGAATTTTCAAGAGGCTTTACGTTTTTATAGTGACTGTATTGTGTATATTTTATTATATAGACTGGCTGTGTCATTGGTCCCTTTTTGTTATAATATACTAATCACCGATCCTCTAAATATCTGGCGATTCGATGCTTGTCACTACTCATCACATAGTATCTGATCTTCTCCCTTTCTTAACGACATACAAATGCAGTTACAAAGACTCTTCTATCACCCCTGACAAAACACGGTTAGTAAAAAAAATAACTTCATGCCTCCTATCAAATGGAAACAGTTTTATCGATTAACTTTGAAATCAATGCATTGTTATTTTGTGCATTGTATTTTTGTGTGTTGTTTTCAAAAAAATTGTCTGTTTTTGAAATCATTACTGTGTTCTACTACTACTACTACCATCACGCCGTTTCCCCGCAGGGGTAGGCAGAGAGGATGGAACGCCACACTCTTCTGTCCTGACATACACTCCTCGCCTCCTTCACATCCATACATCTAGTCATACATACCCTCCGATTACGCAGACTTTTGACACCGCCAGATTTTAGGTTCTGGTTGATCTGATCGTGCCAAGTCTTTTTCGGTCGTTCACGTTCTATTTTCCCTCTCACATTCGCCACATATATTTTCTTAGTCATTCTCTCGTTATCCATTCGCTCCACATGTCCATACCACCGCAAAGAACTCTTCCTAATCTTTTCAATTATTCCTCGTTCAGCCTTACATAATGTATAAATTGTATGTATCACTCAATTTTGGGTACTTTGCCAATTAAAAAATATGTTTTTTTTTATTGTTTTCATTGAACAATGAACATGATACCAGGTTTTGCTTATTTTAGGGTTCTGTAAAATATTAATTCATCCAAAGGGGTTCCGACACCAAGAAAGTTTGATAACTTCTGTTATAAACAAATACTTAAATTGAACTTTGTATTCTTGTAATAAAAAAGGATACAATCGATTACAACCGTAAATTTATATGTGTGTCTTAAAATACCAATGTATAGCATACCGGATGGTATTATAATACATCAAGTCTATTGTTATGATTTTCTGGTAATTAAAATTCTATCAAGATCAAGAAGAAGAAAAAACAAATAGATAATCGAAATACCTAATCGAAAGGTTTGGTTTAAATTATCCATTATTTTTATTTTTGGTTAATTCATCACAATAGCTTAGCGTATCCTTGTTCTGATTTATAACCCATTATTGATTGATATCTTATGTATATAAAAACGCAAAACTGACAATAATTTTTTATTGCTTACATTTTGTTTATAAATGTTATTTTAGTATCTGTATGTCGAATTATTATTCAAAATACTTTATGGTAAATACATCATGTACACAGATTAAAGGTTAATATTACCTTCTCGGAACAAGATTTTAGTCGCTACTGTATATGCGAAAATTATTTAAATGTTGATCAAATTTCTTAAAAATTCTAGCAGTGGCTATATAAAATATTTACACAAACCGCTCACTCCTTTCAAGAACGTCATAAATCAAAAAACTTGATTTTTCAGGAAAACATTTTTAAAGTTTAAAAATATAACACAATGTATTAAAGATAAATATCAAGCCAATAATTGAACTTTTTACTGTGTAACAGATCTTTTTAGGTAAAACCTGAAGGTTTTTTCTCCATTTGAAAATTTTTAATATATTTAAAAAAATTATTAAACAACACCTTTTCTTCCAAATGCAAAGACAACATTTTCTGCCCTGTAGCGGGTAAATATTAAGTTAAAAATATGCCACTTTTGCTGGGATATAGTACACTTTCTGGGTATTCCGAAAACATGTACAACTGAAAATTGACGATTTTTTTATTTATGACGTTCTTGAAAGGAGTGAGCGAAACGTTATGTTGTAACTGAAATTAAAATGAAGGCTGGAGATTTTTTATTCTTTAAAAGATGTTAGCCTTAATTTGTACCGAGACGTGAACATGAAAATAGTACCTTATGCACAGTTTGCAAAGGAGATTGAAAGGAATAATTTGCCACTCATAAATATTTTATATCCATAGATAAGTGGCTATGGTATTATTATTGATATATACATGTATTTTCAGCAGTTTCTGGTTGCCTAGAGTAGGTGTTATAATTTCATTAATTGATTCAGCAGTCACTATGTGGTAAAACCTATCCATTTTTAAATAAAGTTTTACTTAGTTTACTACTATTTCTGAAAATTTACTGTGACACGTGTTTCAATGCATTCCGCATCATTTTCAAACACCGTATGTGAAGCTAATTCTAAACTTTAGTGTTAGGTCCAGATTTTAAGAAATAGTGGTATTTACTAAGTAAAACTTTATTTAAAAATGTGTAGGTGTTATAGGGAGATATATACATGTATCTTTAATTCAAAATGGGTAGATGTTTTAGGGAGATATATATATATATATATATATATATATATATATATATATATATATATATATATATATATATATATATATATATATAAATTGGTAGGAGTTATAGGAGGTATAAGGGAGAGTAATAGAGGGAAACCAAGTAAGGGTTGGTAGTTTTCTGTTGGGGTTCTAAAGATAGATAGTAATATTTCATGCGATTCTTCAACGCCTATAGATATCTTTCTTATTATAAATGTTACCCTTATCCACTAACGATAAGAATTGATCGATCATGATTGATGAGAACTACATACTGCATAATACGACGTATATGTACTTTTGTTTTGTAATATTACGAAGTTTTATCTTATCTGGCGAATATAAAGCTTCGAAAGTGAAAAGTAAAAGGTTGTAATTGATTATAAACTTAATCAAATAAATTGTTTATTATTTGCCTACATTGGAATCTAACATACGGGTATGTACAAATGTTGGTGTACCACTGCATGGTGAAAAATTAATAAAACATTTATTCTCTTGGTATAATCGAGTATATCAAATACTTGAATGTGGTCAGGTAATTTATTAATTTGTTTTTCAAAACATATTACATACGTAAGTCATATGTATGTAATATTCCCGATGAGTAATTTCGATTTCTCATTTTGGGACATGGGATTTAGGTTACCAAGACTGGAACACAAATAATAATATTCTCAATATTATTCATATTTAAAGCATTTACTTTGTGGTTAGTCATTTTTACTTAATTATTTTTTTTTACAAAAATGTTAATAAAATCAGTATATAACCACTCACCGAGATTTTTACGTCTACCGGTTTCGAGACGTACTCGTCTCAACCAAATAAATTTTACATATAGTCCATTGTTTGATTCGACATCGGTTAAACACGATTCGTCAATATCCAATTCGAACCCCCCACCACTCCTTTCATCCTACAAGTATATAAGTAGATTCGATTCCTAGTCTAATTTTAATGTACGTTTAACCTCGGCTCGTAACGCATGTCTGTATTGAAAACTATAGTGCATGTTGGTCTTCGGGTCGACCAAAAATCGCATGTGTTAGACATTTTGTGTAGTTTTGAGTGTGTAAATGGTGCTATGGTGGTGAAGGGTAGTATTGTTTGCATGCTGTGTTAGTGATTGTCCTGACGAAGAGACGGGTACGTCTCGAAACCGGTAGACGTAAAAATCTCGGTGAGTGGTTATATGCTAATTTTATTAACATTTTTGTAAAAAAAAAAAAATAAGTACAAATAATAAAGTTACAAAAAATATTTTTTACCAAAACTAATACATGGCAAAATAAAAAAAATAACAATAAACAGGTTTAATAAATAGGCATAAGAAGCATATCTTTCCATAAAATTTCTTTTCAGATAATTTATTTTGGATCCCCGAATGGAGAAGAAATAATCTGCGTGTATGTTTGAGGAGATGCACGAATGTATAAGAGGCGAAGGATGGTTACAAAGGGTGGGGTGGGGATCTTTTCTCTCTGCATACCCCTGCAAAGAAGCGGCATGATGTAAGTTAGTAATTTTATCGAAAATTTAGTCATTCATCAAGTAAAACAAAATTTTGAACTGAATCTCTTTGATAAATTAACTGCAGCTTTTTCTCTGTACTGATATATAAAGTGTCGATATCGATGAAAATTTTAACCGTGATTTTTTTCTTAACACTCGGTCAACCGCAAACAAAAAATATCGATAACTACCGCTCTGGGTTTAATGAACCTTTATTTAAAGTATGGTACTTTTTTTTTTACTTGTAACCAACCCTCGTGTACATTATCTCCATATAATTTACATATTATATTAACAGTTTCAATAAACACAACTTTGGAACGGGTCTATTGGACCCGCTGGTATAATTCTTGAAATTTTCCATTGCAGTGGCAATAAAAAATATCTCTCACTTATAATATTAAAGAAATAACTAAAGGATTTTTTTTGAGCCGACTAGACTGCACTTGTTGGTGAAGTCTTAGGATGACTGACATGCTAAACTTTACTTTATCCTAAGGGTTTTTTAGAGCCCGATATAATGTTATATTAATAATAAAATAATATAAAAAGTATGCGTAGATAATTTAAAAAAATATATGTTAAACATGCCAAATATTATTTCTAAATTCCTAGGAAAGAAAACTTCGCCGTAAAAGCTCTGCGTAATAAATTTTCCACGATTTAATTCAATTATGAGCTAATGACATCTAGCGACAGACAAGTTAATCAAAAATGTTTTTGGGAAATTTCGGTAGATGGCAGTAATTATATTTCAGTAAGTAATAGAGA